>NC_084746.1:21878170-22178170 GCF_033978785.1 Entelurus aequoreus
GCCGGATCACTTTTTGTCAGGCAATATTACATTTAATGACAATTTTACATAAATGAATACATCCAAACACGTTGTACATATTTATTATGTGCAGGAAGAAATAACAGTTACAATTGTGTGTGTATCTTCCAAACAAGAAAGAAGTTTGATCACATCAACATCGGACTAAGTGGCACACTCCGCTTCGCTGCAAGTCCGCAAGCCACGCCCACCCCCCCACAGCCACAGAAGAGGAAAACTGTCCTTTCCCGGGCATGATAAAGTCTTAAATAATGTCAAACACGTATCGTTACAATAACCAGGAAGATAAAGTGTTTGTCTCACACCTACTAATCAAGCATTCACATTTTGCCACAACACACATGGGGGAAAGTCCTAATGATTGAGGGCGGACCTACGTCACTTCCGCCTACCAATCCCCTAGCAACCGGGAATTTGTTGAAAACAAACCAGCTCACAGCGAACACAGCATTGACAGAAAAAGCATTTAACGAGCGTTGTGGCTTGGAAGTCGGCGTTAAATCCTTCATTTACGCATTTTACTTATTCGCATATCGGGTGAAAATGTATTATTTGCGTCAGACTCGTCTCAGTGAACTTTAAAGCTTCTCAGGCTTAGCTTAGCTTGCTAGTTAGCTTAGCCTGCGCGCTAGTAAGAAAGAGACGCGGAAGTTATCAACAACAAGATCAAGTGTTAGTGTATAAAATATTGAGAGATTTGAGGGCTACATGTATTGAATGGCAACATGAAAATTATAGGGTTTATTGGTTTTTAAAAACCCAACTGTTAAGTGCAAATTTAAACGAAACCGGTTTTTGAAAATAGCTAGCTAGGCTATAGACTATATAGTATATTACTTACTTAACTTAATCCTCCTCTTCCCGGATGGGAAATAAGGCTTCGACGACTCGACGCCATTCATCTCGCTGCTGTGCTCGTCTCTGTGCCTCGCCCCATGTAAGCTTCATCTCTTTCAGCTCCCCTTCAACTGTTCTTCGCCAGGTGTTCTTTGGCCGCCCTGGCTTACGTTTTCCCGGTGGTGTCCATCTTAACGCTGCCTTTGGTATCCTCTCGTTGTCCGGTTTTCGAAAATAGCTAGCTAGGCTATAGACTATATAGTATATACCGCATGTTATTTTTGTACAACAACTTCAGCTGTCGAACGTTATAAGGTACAAATTCAACAAGTACAACATTAGTACGGACGTATAGCCAAGTTGTGGTTAAGAAGGTGGATTTTTGTTCCTTATATTTACCAGAAACGAAGTGATCCGAACACACGACCCGGGACTTTGGGGGACTCCAGTGAGAACCGTCCTCGTTTTCCCAGTGTAAAGCTGCGAGCCATTTGTCTCGTCTCTGTGGGCTTTTTATCACGCTTTGGCAGAAAAAAATACAACCTTTGTTTTCCCTGTTTCCAGTTGTGGTTAGCACAACCAAAAACAACACAGTTTTTCGGCATTTTGGAGGCAGAATGACGGGTTTAACCAGCGTAGGTCGACAGGTTAAAGAGTAATGGCAACGGTTTGTTTTCAACGCCAGTCTGGTTGCTATGGCTCGAAGAACCCGTATGTAGCTCAGTTGCCCGGATGTCGGCCCTCACCCATTGGAAATACAGCCATATTAACTCCTAAACTGCCATTTTAACACACACCAAACCATCAGCACGCATCCAATGCTTTCTCGTGGACACGAGAAACTTTTTATAAAAAAAATAAAAATAAAAATAAATATTAATTTTTTTAAATTATTTTTTTTTTTTTATAAAAACTTTCTCGTGGCCACGAGATACTTTCTCGTGCGCACGAGATACATGTCTAAAAAAACAAAAATTCCCATGTCCCTTTAGGGGCTCCGTACAACCGAGTGGCGTTGTATTATATTTAGAATTTAAATAAGAAAAATTCTATGCATTTTTTTTAAAGATTTTGTTTGCTTCCCTATTATTCTATTTTGCCCCCAAAATAGGTTCCACTAGATGTAGATCATATTTCAAAATGTTTAAATAATTAGTACAATCACCGTGTTGCAACCAAGTGACGTTGTATTATATTTAGAGTATAAGAAATATTCTATTAATTTTTCATCCTTCCCTATTATTTATTATATTCTGCCCCCAAAATAGGTCCCACTAGATGTAGATCATATTTCGAATTTTTTTAATAATTAGTACAATCACCGAGTTGCAACCGAGTGGCGTTGTATTATATTTAGAATTAAAATAGGAAAGATTCTGTGCATTTTTTTTTTAAATTTTTCATCCTTCCCTATTATTCTATTCTGTCCCCAAAATAGGTTCCACTAGATGTAGATCATATTTCAAAATGTTTAAATAATTTGTACAATCACAGAGTTGCAACCGAGTGACGTTGTATTATATTTAGAATTTAAATAAGAAATATTCTATTCATTTTTTTTTTAGATTTTTCATCCTTCCCTATTATTTATTATATTCTGCCCCCAAAATAGGTTCTACTATATGTAGATCATCTTTCTTAATTTTTAAATAATTAGTACAATCACAGAGTTGCAACCGAGTGGTGTTGTATTGTATTTAGAATTTAAATAAGAAAGATTCCATGCATTTTTTTTTTAGATTTTTCATCATTCCCTATTATTCTATTCTGCCCCCAAAATAGGTTCCACTAGATGTACGTAGATCATATTTCAAAATGTTTAAATATTTATTACAATCACCAAGTTGCAATCACCAAGTTGCAACCGAGTGGCGTTGTATTGTATTTAGAATTTAAATAAGAAAGCTTCTATGCATCTTTTTTTTTCATCCTTCCTCTTCTAATCCGCCCCTAAAATAGGTTCCACTAGATGTAGATCATATTTTTAAAAAAATGAAATAATTAGTACAATCACATTTGCACGAGGAAGAAGCAGATGCTTATTAGTTCCCACTCCTGTCCCATAATATGTATCTGATAGTAATAGCAGAGACTTTGCTTCAATAATTCGTGTTGTTAACTAATTAATATGAGTACATTGGTTAAGTTATTTACCTAGTTAAGCGGGCTGTTTTCAAAATGAACAGGAGACATTCCCTATTGAGTACGTGCACTGTAAAAAAAAAAATCCTATTTTTATGATTAATTTACTCTAAATTTCTACTGTAATTTTTCAATTTTTTTTTAATTATCTGTAAATAAACAATCCGCCTGTTATTTTAAGTAATATGCCAGTAATGACAAACTATGTATATTTTAATTTTTTTTACAGAAAAATACCAAATTAATTATACATAGCATTTTCTGTTTTCTTAAATTACTTTCAAATTCATGTAAAATTACAGTAATTATCTTTCATTAAATATGTAGCTTGTTATATAAAAGTCTATGTCCATACTAACAATCTAACACAGCTCTAGGACCATCAATGCTAAATATTATTAACTTATCACTTTCCTCTGGTACTGTTCCTCTAGCATTAAAAAAAAGCGGTTATTCATCCTCTGCTCAAAAGACCTAACCTGGATCCTGACCTCATGGTTCCACTTCCCTTTATCTCAAAAATCCTCAAAAACATTGTTGCACAGCAGCTAAATGAACACTTAGCGTCTAACAATCTCTGTGAACCCTTTCAGTCCGGTTTCAGGGCAAATCACTCCACTGAGACATCCCTCACAAAAGTGACTAATGATCTATTGCCAACTATGGCTGTTGCGTCATCCATGTTGTTTCCTTGATCTTCCCTGCTTTTGATACAGACCATTATAACATTCTATTAGAACGTATCAAAACATGTATTGGTATGTCAGACTTAGCCTTTTCTTGGTTTAACTCCTATTTTATTGACAGGGTGCAGTGCGTCTCCTATGTGACCTCGGACTATGTTAAGGTAACGTACAGAGTTTGACAGGGTTCGGTTTTTGGCCCTTCAGCATCTACATGCTGCCGCTAGATGACATCATACGCAAATCCGGTGTTAGCTTTTCACTGTTATGCTGATGACTAAAACAGCCTTCTTTATCTCCGTAATATCGCTAAAATCTGTTCCATCTTGTTCTCAACCGACGCTGAGATCATTATTCATGCGTTCGTTACGTCTCGATTACTGTAACGTGTTATTTTCAGGCCTCCCTATGTCTAGCATTAACAGGTTACAGTTGGTACAAAATGCGGCTGCTAGACTTTTGACAAGAACAAGAAAGTTTGATCATATTACGCCTATACTGGCTCACCTGCACTGGCTTCCTGTGCACTTAAGATACAGGTTTGAGGTTTTATTATTTACTAATAAAATACTAAACGGTCTGGCTCAATCCTATGTTTCTGATTATGTCCCGGCCAGAATCAAAATCAGAATCAGAATCAGAAATACTTTATTAATCCCCGAGGGGAAATTACAATTTTCAGCACAATCCCATTCAAGATCAGACAAACATTACAGGGAGACAGAACAGGATCGCTGACGGGTCTGCCAACTTACGGTGCCCCTTACAAAAAATGTAAAATACAGGTAAACAATGGGGGGGAGAAAAAAAAAAATCGGTCTAAGCCTGGGCTCCTGGAGAGGGGGTCCAGACTGAGGCCAAGGGAAAAAACAACAGAAATTTGCATTCAAAGAACTACGGCTTATTAGTGATTCCCAGAGCCCCAAAAAAATCTGTGGGCTTTAGAGCGTTTTGTATTCAGGCTCCAGTACTCTGGAATGATTGCCCTCCCAGTAACAGTTAGAGATGCTACCTCAGTAGAAGCATTTAAGTCCCATCTTAAAACTCATTTGTATACTCTAGCCTTTAAAGAGACTCATTTTTAGACCAGTTGATCTGCTGTCTCTCTTTTCTGCTCTGCCCCCCTCTTCTGCATGGAGAGGTTATCAGGTGACCACAGATTTTCTTCTTGCCCTGATGTGGGATCTGAACCGAGGATGTCATTGTGGCTTGCACAGCCCTTTGAGACATTTGTGATTAAGGGCTATATAAGTAAACTTTGATTGATTGACCTTAGTAAATCACGCCCATAGTGTTTACAAAGTACAAAGAAGAAGAATTATGATAAACATATTGAACTTATTGAAATGAGATAGAGTAACCTTATTCATCTCACTATGTGAATCCATCCATCCATCCATTTTCTACCGCTTGTCCCTATCAGGGTTGCAGGGGGTGCCGGAGCGGGTGGTGTATATTGTAGCGTCCCGGAAGAGGTAGTGCTGCAAGGGTTCTGGGTATTTGTTCTGTTGTGTTTATGTTGTGTTACGGTGCAGATGTTCTCCCGAAATGTGTTTGCCCTTCTTGTTTGGTGTGGGTTCACAGTGTGGCGCATATTTGTAACAGTGTTAAAGTTGTTTATACCACCACCCTCAGTGTGACCTGTATGGCTGTTGACCAAGTATGCTTTGTGTGAAGAGCCGTAGATATAATGTGACTGGGCCGGCACGCAAAGGAAGTACCTTTAAGGTTTATTGGTGCTCTGTACATTTCCCTACGTCCGTGTACACAGCTGCGTTTTAAAAAGTCATACATTTTACTTTTCGAAACCGATACCGATAATTTCCGATATAATATTTTAAAGCATTTATCGGCCGATAATATCGGCAGTCCGATATTATCGGACATCCCTAATACAGATGCATCTAAAACTATAAATAATAAAGTAGGAGCTTTAGCAATTATTCCCATAGAAGACGTAGTTTTGAATAAAACAATTACTGAGAAGTAGAGATGTCCGATAATATTGGCCTGCCGATAATATTGGCCTGCCGATATTATCGGCCGATAAATGCGTTAAAATGTAATATCGGAAATTATCGGTATCGTTTTTTTTATTATCGGTATCGTTTTTTGTTGTTGTTGTTGTTTTTTTGTTGTTTTTTAATTAAATCAACATAAAAAACACAAGATACACTTACAATTAGTGCACCAACCCAAAAAAACCTCCCTCCCCCACTCATTCACACTCTGTCAGGCTTGTCCCTGACAGTTTGGTCAAGTTTTAGTTTTTTCTCTGTGTTTGTTTTAGTTTCTGTCAGCACTCTTATTTTGGTTATTTCCTGATTGTCTCCCTGAGTGTTTTTTCCCCTCAGCTGTGGCTGATTGGCACCGGGCCACACCTGGTGTCAATCAGCCAGCTGCTATTTGAACCTGCCTTCCCATCCAGTCTGTGCTGGATTATTGTCATTCGTACTTGCCGATGTCAGTGTAGCTGTAAGCGGTAGCGGTAAGCTATATATTGTAGATGTTTGTAGCTTGCTGTCTTTTTGTTCTTCGTCTTCCAGTTCCTGTTTTCCTGGCATCCTGTTTCCTGTTCCTAGTTCCTGGTTTGTGTTTTTTGGACATTAAATCATGTTTTCTCGCACAATGCCTGCCGCCATCTCTGCATCTTGGAGTTCATCACCAACACACCCCGACAGAATAATCCAGCCTAATACGAACCTCGCAGAGCTGTCCATGGCGGAAAAGCTTAACAAAGCTTTGGAAATGATGGCTAAATTAAAGAAGAGTTCGGCCGCTTTTCAAGCCCTCTCCCACCCACCCCTGTCGTCTGTGGGCCTATCTGGGGACGTCTGGGATCCGTCCCTTGAGGGGGGGCCATGAGTAGCTGTGCAGCTGAGGAGACAGCTACTCCTCACACAAGTGGGTCTGCAACGGACGCCACCATGCAGTCCGGTGGGCCGGCAGACGCCGCCATCATCTCCGGTGGGTCTGCAACTTGTGGCGCCATCATCTCCGGTGGGTCTGCAACCTGTGGCGCCATCATCTCCGGTGGGCCGGCAGACGCCACCATCATCTCTGGTGGGTCTGCAACAGGGGCCGTCACCATCCTCTCCGGTGGGCCGGCAGACGCCACAATGCACTCCGGTGGGTCTGCAACCTACGACGCCATCATCTCCGGTCTGTCTACAACCTACAGCGCACCATGCACTCCGGTGGGCTAGCAGCAGGGGGCGCCACCATCCTCTCCGGTGGGCCAGCAGCAGGGGGCGCCACCATCCTCTCCGGTGGGCCAGAAGCGCGGGGCGCCACCGCCATCGTCTCCGGTGGGCCAGCAGCACGGGGCGCCACCGCCATAGTCTCCGGTGGGCCATCAGAGGGCGCCATCGTCTCCGGTGGGCCAGCACAGGGCGCCACCGCCATCGTCTCCGGTGGGTCCTCCCACGCCGGCGGTCGAGCTGCCTCGCCAATTGCGGCGGCGTTCAACTCGCCGTCGCCACCTAACTCTTCCCCGCTGGTTGCGGGGACACTTGGCCTGGTGGCCCACCTCCTTGTCCTCCCTCCACCCTCCCGTGACTTTGGACTGTTTTTTTGGGGGGGGGGGAATTGTCTAAAAATGTCTGGTATCCGTTATGGGAAGGGGGGCTACTGTCAGGCTTGTCCCTGACAGTTTGGTCAAGTTTTAGTTTTTTCTCTGTTTGTTTTAGTTCCTGTCAGCACTCTTATTTTGGTTATTTCCTGATTGTCTCCCTGAGTGTTTTTTCCCCTCAGCTCTGGCTGATTGGCACCGGGCCACACCTGGTATCAATCAGCCAGCTGCTATTTGAACCTGCCTTCCCATCCAGTCTGTGCTGGATTATTGTCACCACTACCTGTCCACAGTTTGGGTTAGTTACTGAAAACCAGTAATGAGTTATAGTTACTAGTTACTTCATTTCAAAAGTAACTCAGTTACTAACTCAGTTACTTACACCAAAAAGTAATGCATTACTTTGAAAAGTAACTATTTAGTTACTTATTTTTTTCTTTTCTTTTTTAAAAGCTCCCATTAATGCCCTTTAGCCTTCATTTCAGTACTGTTATTGCACTGGAGAATAATACAATGTGTTGATCAACTTGACATGCATTTACATCACTGAACTCTGCTAAGCAATGTGGTCTACATACAACACACAAAGACAAAGATATGTTACGCCAATTTGTTTCTGGCCAGAACAAATTGACAAAACTATTTTAAATAGCTGCAACATAATGGCACTTTAACTTGAACTTGAAGTAGATAGGATATTTGATCCAAGACACAACTTACATTTAACTAAAATGTTATTTTCTTTGAGCTCGACAAAAGAAACGTATTGAGAATTTCTCCTTGTTAAAAAAATTGACTTTGGCTTCGCCTTGATGTCTTGTTAGTTGTTATGATAGTAGCGTTTATGTGTGTGCGTGTGTGTGGCCCTTTAAGATATGACAGCATGTGGGTGAGGGACGACAGTGAGTGAGTGAGTGGGCGAGAGAAGTGAGGGAGCGGCAACAGTGAGTGCTTGCAGGTGCTCTAGCTTGGTGGAGGGCTGCTTGCAATAAAGTCACAAAGTTGCAACAAACCGCTGGGCTCGTCATTCACCCTCAGCTGTAAAGACCACTTCTGGGTAAAGTGAAGGTTTTTAGCCCCGAAGGAACGTCTCCCCTGCGCTCCTCAACTACGGTATGGGAGTCCCCCCCCCCCCCCCCGCCCCCACCCACACAAAGCACGTACGCCTTTTGTTTTCCACCGCAGCGCTGCCACAAAACACACTCAGATCTTCAGTTTCTACATAAAAAATAACGTAAAATAACGCAGTAACGCATCATGTAGTAACGGTAACTGAGTTACTGAATATAAAAAATAACGCATTAGATTACTAGTTACCGCCGAAACTAACGGCGCTACAGTAACGCGTTACAAAGTAACGCGTTAGTCCCAACACTGCCTGTCCATGTCATTCCTACTTGCCGATGTCAGTGTAGCGGTAAGCTATATATTGTAGATGTTTGTAGCTTGCAGTCTTTTTGTTCCTCTTCTTCCAGTTCCTGTTTTTCTGGCATCCTGTTTCCTGTTCCTGGTTTGTGTTTTTTCTTTATATTTTTGGACATTAAATGTTTTCCCGCTCAATGCCTGCCACCATCTCTGCATTTTGGGGTTCGTCACCAACACACCCTGACACACTCATTCGCACAAAAGGGTTGTTTCTTTCTGTTATTAATATTCTGGTTCCTACATTATATATCAATACAGTCTGCAAGGGATACAGTCCGTAAGCACACATGATTGTGCGTGCTGCTGGTCCACTAATAGTACTAACCTTTAACAGTTAATTTGACTAATTTTCATTAATTACTAGTTTCTATGTAACTGTTTTTATATTGTTTTACTTTCTTTTTTATTCAAGAAAATGTTTTTAATTTAGCCCTGCGATGAGGTGGCGACTTGTCCAGGTTGTACCCCGCCTTCCGCCCGATTGTAGCTGAGATAGGCTCCAGCGCCCCCCGCGACCCCGAAGGGAATAAGCGGTAGAAAATGGATGGATGGATGGGTTTTTAATTTATTTCTTATTTTATTAATTTTTTTTAAAAGTCCCTTATCTTCACCATACCTGGTTGTCCAAATTAGGCTAATGTGTTGATTCCACGACTGTTTACGTATATCGGTTGGTATCGGTTGATATCGGTATCAGTAATTAAAGAGTTGGACAATATCGGAATATCGGATATTGGCAAAAAGCCATTATCGGACATCCCTACTAAGAAAGTATCGTTTTTATCTTTTTCACAGGAGAATTAATAGCAATTTACATGGCAGTTAATTAGACACAGGAAAATAAAGCAAGTAAAGCAATTGTGGGCTCGGACTGCAGCAGTGCATTAATCGCAAAAAAAACCCCATAACTTCAGAAACAAGACAATATTTAATATATGAAATATTTCAGACAATCTTTAGAATAAATAAAGCTGGAAGTGTGGTAAAATTTCACTGAGTGCCTGCTCATGTAGGAGTTATGTGTAACAAAGCAAATATGTATGCAAAGAAAAGCAACAACCAAAACAGAAATAAACATGGAGATTAATCACAGTAAATGAAAAGTGAAGAGTATAATTAAGAAAAATAAAAAATTGCAGGATAATTGGAATAAAGAAACAAAAGGTAGGCAGTATTACAACGTCCAACAGAGTGTTGAGTAATAAGAGGAGGTCAGAACTCGGAAAGAAGAATATATCATTATTAGAATGAGGTAAGGACGTACTGTACATACAAAAATAGTTCACTGAAATCAATAGGGGAACATAACAAAGGCCTGTTTGGTATCAAATAGAAAAGGTAGAGCACATTAATACAGTGTAGGATATATAATAGAGATAGGTAAATATTGAAAAAAGAAGTTAGTGAAATAGAAGGTTGGTATAGCAATGGGGGATATCTAAGATTGCATTCGGAACATGTAGGGTACAAAGCAATACATACTGTATTTTCTGGACCATAGGGCGCACCGGATTATAAGGCGCATTAAAGGGGTAATACTATGATTTTTTTCTAAATTTAAAACATATCCTTGTGGTCTACATAACATCTAATGGTGGTTATTCGGTCAAATTGTTGCATAGATTATGTTTTACAGACCATCTTCAAGTCGCTTTCTGACAGTTGCTTCAGGATGCGCCGTTTTGTGGGCGGTCTTATCTACGTGGCTCACTTTCGGCAGCATCTCCTCCCCGTCATCTTTGTTGTAGCGGTGTAGTGTGCAAGGACGGGAGTGGAAGAAGTTTTAAAAGATGGAGTTAACTGTTTTAATGACTTTACTTAAATCAATAACGGAGCAGCATCTCCTCATCAGTGGCTCACTAGTGCAACAACGCCGGAAATGTGTCCCGTGAAAAACCGTCTGACCGGAACTCTCTGATAACTAAAGTTCCTTGGGTGAATTATGTAAACTCACTACACTGGTAGTTTTTAGCGCTTCCATGGCGAGATATAAGTTAGAAGTTTACACTACTTTATATTAGAAATGGCAACAACAGGATTTTAAGTGCGCCTTATAGTCCGAAAAATACGGTACAATTTTTTTTTTTATGACAGGGTTAAATAAAAGTATTTAGAATAGGGTACTATTTCAATTTACACTATTTGGATCCTGTCAAAGCCAGATGTGGATGTCTTAATATTAGAATTAGTGAAAATAATTGATGAAGGTGATCCTGTAGAAGGAACAACGAAACATTTAAAGAACAAATAGCCAGAATACATGCGGATGTACGCAGACGGTTCCAAAAATATGACTAATATTATAATATTAGTCATATTACAATATAATATGGCAGCAGTAGAGGTGAGAATCCCTCAGTTGCAGATACAGCATGACAAACAGGTTTCAAACAAACTATCAGTATTTACAGTAGAGCTTGTGGCCATTTTATAGACACTATCTGCTCAAATTCTCAATGCAGACCTTTGAGACACTTGTGATTTAGGGCTATATAAATAAACATTGATTGATTGATTGATTGAATTCAGCAGCAGTATTGATGGCACTGTAGGGTGGGAAGAGTGAGGCAACAAACGACTGAATTAGTGAAGCAATTATAATGCTGGGAAGAATGCAGGGATTGGGGTTCACTGTTGGGTTTGCGTGGGTGCCAGCACATGTGGGAGTACAGGGAAATGAGGAGGCTGAGGACAGAGCAAAAAGGCACTATAGAGAAATGAAATAGGAATACAAGTACATTATAGAAGGGTAGAGTGGAATAGAGAAATGAAATAGGAATACAAGTACATTATAGAAAGGTAGAGTGGAATAGAGAAATGAAATAGGAATACAAGTACATTATAGAAGGGTAGAGTGGAAAAGCTCAATACCACAAGAAACAGACAGAATGTGGCAAAAAGAGTGGGAACAGGGGAGTAAGGAAAAGTATTATTTTTCATTACAATCCTGAATCCAACATAAAACACAGTAAGTATCACAATGGGATGGAGGGACACTGTGGTGTGCACAAGACTGAGGCTGGGGCACGTGCGCCAAATAAAGGCTTGGCAATGTAAGCAAACTGATGAGAAATGCACATGTGGAGAGGAAGAAAGCGTCATCCATATCCTCAAAGACAGCAATAAGTACAATGAAGACAGAGTCATAATGCACGCAAAACTGTCAGGAAACTGGAAGCAAGGACACTTCACTTAAAGCAGGCGTGTCAAACTTGTTTTCATTGAGGGCCACACCGAAGTCGTGGCTGCCATTAGATAGTAAATTAATTTGCCTATGAATTTAAATATTTTAAAAAAAATGTACGTAAAGAGTAAAAAAAAAGACGGCACAGACAGGAGGGACGTCGTACTAGCTATACTTATAAATATATATATATATATATATATATATATATATATATATATATATATATATATATATATATATATATATATATATACATATATAAATAAGAAATAATAATATTAATAAACAAGGGAAATGAAGTGTGACGGATCCAAAAGTGGATGGTGTGCGACTATGTGTGTGAATTAACTGCAGTGTGTTACCGGGAGTGTTGAGCGAGGTGCGAAAGTCCCGGAGGGGAAAGGCAGGCTCGAAGGTCCGTGAGACAGGCAGGTAGTCGGGGGTCCTAGCGGGTCGTCAGAGTCCGTGTCCAGGCAGGAGGTCGAGATCCAAGATGCAGCAAAGGGAACGCGGGGAGACGAGACACACAGCTTGTGACGTGGGAACAAAGGCAGGCTGCAGAGAGGCGACAAAGAGGACACAAGACAATGAACACAACGGGGGAGAAAACACAGAGAGCAAAGAGTGTGCATAGAACGTGACGTATCGGCTTACTGTACTGAACAGGAAACTACGTTCTGGCCCGGGATAGCAGGTTGTGCCAGCTTATGAAGGCAGGTCTCATCATCAGCTTCAGGTGTGTTGATTGCCGGTGATTGATTGCAGCTGCTTGTTGCAGCCGAACTGGCGCCTGGCGCGCTCCAGGTGGTGCGCCCAGCGCAGCGCACACATGAATGCGCACTGACGTGCGCCGGGACCGTGACAGTACCTCCCTCCTATGGACAGCTTCCAGATGTCTTAACACTGGAACCAGAAGAACACAGAGATCAAGAGTCAAGGGAGGGTGGAGGGGTGAATTGGTGGTGGGTCACTGGCCCAAGTGTCCGGGGACGAGTCTGGTGGCGGCGGAGAGTAGAAGGCTGCTGCGGCTGGCCAGGCGGGCGACCAAGGAAGGGCCACTTTCTTGGCCGTCGGGAAGGCAGACGCGAGTGGCGGCAGAAACCCGGCAGCCTGTGAGTTCCACGTCTCTGTCCTGGGCGTCGCTGCTGTTGGCGCAACAAGCGTCCATGCACTGGCCGCAGAGGACGCCTGTGCGGCCGGACAGCCGGAGGTCGCGAGGGCGACGATGCTGGAGACGAGGAGGATGACGGCGCTGTGGAGCGGTCCGGCAGAGACGAGGAAGATGATGTCGTTGGAGTCTGAGACGAGGAGGACGATGTCGTTGGGGCCAGAGACGAGGAGGACGATGTCGTCAGGGCCAGAGACGAGGAGGACGATGTCGTCGGGGCCAGAGGCGAGGAGGACGATGTCGTCGGAGCCAGAGACGAGGCAGCAGGCTGAGGAGCTGGCCGAGGTGCTAAAGCATGGGCCGGCCGTTGAGCAGAAGTAGGCACTGGCCACGGTGCTGAAGCAGGCGCTGGTTGTGGTGCTGACGCAGGTGCTAACCGTCGTGCTGAAGCAGGTGCTTGCCGTGGTGCTGACACGGGGACCAGTCTAGGTGCTGATGCTGGTTCGGGGACCAGCCTTGGAGCAGGTGGTGGTGGTCTGGCTGGAGGTTGTGATTTGGCCTGTCGAAGAACAGGTGGTGGTGGTCTGGCTGGTGGTTGCAGCTTGGTAAGTCAAAACACAGGTGGTGGTGGTCTGGCCGGTGGTTGCCGTTTTGCAGGCCGCAACTGTGCTACCACACCAGCACAGCCACCAGTACCATTCCCCCCTCTGACAGAAGATGCCAGATGCTTCCTGCCAACTGTGGAACAGTCACAAAGGGTGGGAGGCGGGAGGCCAGGAGGCAATGCTAAACAGTCCATGATACTGTTGAGGAGGGCCCAAAAACATTTCCAAAGTCACTGGGAGCGGGGCGAGAATCACTGGGGGCGGAGCTTGCATCACTGGGGGAGGGGCTTGAATCACTGGGGGAGGGGCTTGAATCACAGGGGGCAGAGCTTGAATCACAGGGGCAGAGCTCGAGTCACTGGGGGCGGAGCTTGACTCACTGGGGGCGGAGCTTGTCAACAGCGAGTCGAAGCCTTTCTGGGAGGTCTTTGTCCTCGCCGGCGCGACCGGCACGGAGGTGGGGCGGTCTTCTCGGGCCAGACAGAATCAATGGGGACCAGCGACCCCTCGGGGCCCCACCTCATGTTCATCAGCTGCTCGGGCGGATAGCTGAGGGCCTCCAGTATCATAGCGTCTACCTCCCTCCACGTTTCGTGATCATCCCTGTAGTCTGTGTCGCGGGGATCGGGCACTGGGGAGCTCCATGTCTGGGTCGGGTGACGGGGAGATGCCTGTGGGCAAATTGGTTAGGACGATGTCCGGGCGGCTTGCGAGTGGGAGAGGAAGCGGTCTTCTGCTTCCATCTCCTTAGCCATTAGCTGCTCCCATGCCTCCATAGCGCCGGAAGGGAGATCCTCGTCCGACCGCTCTGTTTCGTCCTCAGATTCCCACGGCTGAGTGTTCGCCTTGAGCTCCATGAAGATAGCTTGCTTGTCCTCGTTGGATAGGAACACTTTGTCCTCTGAAGAACACAATGACGGCAGCAAATCTGCCTTCAACTCTGCAAAAATCCTCTTCTGCAGGTCGGCGAGATACGCATCGCCAGGTCGGGGCAACTCACGGCGTCGAGGATGCATGGACCGTGGAAATAGAAAAAAAGGGTGGTAACTAAAGACACTGTGCCGTCTGGTTCCTAATAATATGGCCAGAACGTACTGTTATGGGTGTACAGGGGAAGAAGACGGCACAGACAGGAGGGACATAGTATTAGCTCTATATATATATATATATACATAAATAAGAAATAATAATATTAATAAACAAGGGAAATGAAGTATGACGGATCCAAAAGTGTATGGTGTGTGACTATGTGTGTGAATTAACTGTAGTGTGTTACCGGGAGTCTTGAGCGAGGGGCGGAAGTTCCGGAGGAGAAAGGCAGGCTCGAAGGTCCGTCAGACAGGCAGGTAGTCGGGGATACTAGCGGGGCGTCAGAGTCCGTGTCCAGGCGGGAGGTCGAGATCCAAGATGCAGCCAGGGAACCAAAGGGAACGCGGGGAGACGAGACACACAGCTTGTGACGTGGGAACGAAGGCAGGCTGCAGAGAGGCGACAAAGAGGACACAAGACAATGAACACGACTGGGGAGAAAACACAGAGAGCAAAAAGTGCACATAGAGCTTGACGTCGGCTTACTGTACTGAACAGGAAACTACGTTTGGGATAGCAGGTTGTGCCAGCTTATGAAGGCAGGTCTCATCATTAGCTTCAGGTGTGTTGATTGCCGGCAATTGATTGCAGCTGCTAGTTGCAGCCGGACTGGCATGCGCCTGGCGCGCTAAAGAAAAAAACTGGCAGCTTAGTTGCCAGACTTTTACTGTAAAATATATGGTGGTTTTATTATTATTATTATTATGTTTACAACATATATAAAAAATATATATAAAAAAAAATATATACTGTATATATATATATATATATATATATACATATATATAAATACAGTACCGCTGTTTAATTTTATTTTGGCAACTCAGCTGCCAGTTTTTTACCATAATAAAATGTGGTACCATAAAATCATCAACCGTGTATTTTACAGTAAAAAACAAACAAACAAAAAATGACAGTCGACTCAGTCGACAGAATTTTACAGTAAAAAAACAAACATTGGTCGTTTTTTTTCAACTTACGCCGTAAATAAAAATCACTAAATTTTACATTAAAATCCATTGGTAATTTTTATAGTGTACAATTTGATGGATAACTTGTTTCAAAATCATAAGTTAAGCAGACATTTAAGTATTTATTTGGATTTTGACCCAAAAAGTTAGAAAATATAATATTTGTTGCAATATTGGACACTATTTTTTCCCTGTCAAACTAGCAAAAAAACAACCTAATACCTTTAGAAAAAAAATAAGAAAGTAAAGAAAGAAAATATATTTTATTGACACATATTGTACAGCCCTTACCTTTGGGCTGGTACCGAGGGCGACTGTGTTGACCAGTTTGACGCGTGTAAATAATAGAATGTCCAGTACTGTAGAACTGTGTTTGGATATGACAATCCGTTTATTCCAGCTATCTAAATTAAATCAAATGTAGGTTGTATAACAAAGTATGCTGACCTTGAATGGCATGACACGAACACGACCACGGTCGAAAACTGTTTGTCCTCCAATCGCCCTCCCATGCTCACACCTGAACCCAATTTAAAGAGGCTACCATAGTAACCGCACCATAGCAACAGTCACCTCCCTGTCAACCCTTCCTGGTTCCTAACAGGAAGTGGGCGGAGCAATCTGCCGAAAAGGAAATTAAACATGCTGAACCCAACAATCAATTAGAGAAAATAAAAATAAAAACAATATAAACAAATAAGGAAATTTGGCTCCAACACATATTATTTCCAGGCTTTTGCGGGCCATATAAAATGACGTGAAGGGCCAGATCTGGCACGCGGGCCTTGAGTTTGACACATGTGGGTCCTAAAGCATATTAAACTGGGAACACCGAGTAGTGCAAAAGCTCGTTCTGAATTCCCTGCAAAAGGCTGGATTTTCAAAAGGATCTGAGGTGATGAAGGAAATCGAATAAGGACCAGTGGAGGGCAGCAATACGCCTGAAATGCATCCAGTCTGAAGGAAATCAAAAAGAAGAAAAAGACGATTCACACTCCATTTCAGCAGTTGGCGGTAATGCACGCCACAAGGTTGCTTGTCAGCCGTCATTAAACCACAGAAGAAGAAGTGACAGCGGTCAGAAAAAGAAGAAGAAGATGATAATAAAGAAGATGAAACCCGACGAAAATCCTGTGTTCTGGTGAGGCTTTTTAGTAATAATGCTACCTCTCTGTGGGCTAACAAATACTTACTTGTTCAGTCGCTAGTGGAATAATTTACACCAACACATTATTCTAGACTTTTGTAACAAATATCCAAACAAAATTTGGATATTTTCACCAGAACTGCAGCTGTGCTAATGCTATGTAGCTACATAATGTATGTAGCATGCCATGTAACATATATGTATTGTCGGCATGTTGTATTAACTATATGAATTGTCGGCATGTTGTACTAACTATATGAATTTTTCGGCATGTCGTATTAACTATATGAATTGTTGGCATGTTGTACTAACTGTATGAATTGTCGGCATGTTGTACTGACTATATGAATTGTCGGCATGTTGTATTAACTATATGAATTGTCGGCATGTTGTACTAACTATATGAATTGTCGGCTTGTTGTACTAACTATATGTATTGTCGGCATGTTGTATTAACTGTATGAATTGTTGGCATGTTGTACTAACTGTATGAATTGTCGGCATGTGGTATTAACTATATGAATTGTCGGCATGTTGTACTAACTATATGAATTGTCGGCATGTCGTATTAACTATATGAATTGTTGGCATGTTGTACTGACTATGAATTGTCGGCATATTGTACTAACTGTATGAATTGTCGGCATATTGTACTAACTGTATGAATTGTCGGCTTGTTGTATTAACTATATGTATTGTCGGCATGTTGTACTAACTATATGAATTGTCGGCATATTGTACTAACTGTATGAATTGTCGGCTTGTTGTATTAACTATATGTATTGTCGGCATGTTGTACTAACTATATGAATTGTAGGCATGTTGTTCTAACTATATGAATTGTCGGCATGTTGTACTAACTATATGAATTGTTGGCATGTTGTACTAACCATATGAATTGTCTGTAGGCTGGGCGATATGGCCTTTTAATAATATCTCGATATTTTTAGGCCATGTCTCGATACACGATATATATCTCGATATTTTGCCTTAGCCTTGAATGAACACTTGATGCATATAATCACAGCAGTATGATGATTCTATGTGTCTACATTAAAACATTCTTGTTCATACTGCATTAATATATGCTCATTTTAAACTTTCATGCAGAGAGGGATATCACAACTAAGTAAATTTACCAAAACTGTATTTATTAAACAGTTATTAAGCAGTGGCACAAACATTCATGTCATTTCCAAAACAGAAAGTGCTAGATGGTCAGAGACATTTTAAAACAAGCTATAAGTGCACTTTTGTGAATGATGTCACCAAGATGACTTATCAAAAAAACACTAAATTAAAGATCGTTTTGTACAGAACGCCACTACAATAGTTAAAAACAAATAAAGTTCACTTTTGTGCATGATGTCACATAAGATATTTCAATAACTGTCAAATGAAAATTAGCTGCATAATAGGAAATCAAATAGTGTATGTCCTTCGCTATGTGGTAGGTTACTGCGGACGTTCTCCTTCTGTTGTTGATTTTTTTTTCATACGGTGTTGATCTGGAAATAGTTGCTTCGGCATTTTGTTGGTGTGGCACCGGCCGGAGATGTTGACATGCGGAGTAAGCACTCTTCATTCTCTAGCGGGTGACTTTTCAAATGATGCTACATATTAGCATTGCTGCTACTTTTTGTAGCAACGCTTTTGCCGCATAAATGTTGAACATATTCCCGCTTGAAGCCAAACCACCGCCATATGATGGATCCCGTGCTGTTTTTCTTGGGAATTCATTCTTCCTCCATTTGTTACCAAATTCGCACCTTCTCTCTCTTTTATTACCACCCGCACCGCACCGTTGGCACCACAGCTAACGTTACCATGTCGCTACCTCTCTGCTCCGCGGGAGCGTGTGACGTTGCACACGTGACGTGTGTAAGAAGGTGCGCTTGTTTTACCACTCAGGTGAGAAGAAGAGACAAGAAAGAGTGGGAAACGCATGCAGTGAGAATGTATACTCGAATATCACGATATAGTCATTTTCTATATCGCACAGAGACAAACCCGCGATATATCGAGTATATCGATATATCGCCCAGCCCTAGTTGTTGGCATGTTGTACTAACTATATGAATTGTCGGCATGTTGTACTAACTATATGAATTGGCGGCATGTTGTACTAACTATATGAATTTTCGGCATTTTGTACTAACTATATGAATTGTCGGCATGTTGTACTAACTATATGACTGAGAGAGGCCAATCTTTGAACGGCAAACTTAAAAGAAATGTCATCATGTAATTATTGGACAGTGGTTTGTGCACAAAGTGTAGAGAAAAGAAAAGCTGACTGCACTGCTACACAGTTTGATCTGAGACAATTTTGTGGTGTTTGTCGCTTATTACAATATGGCAGAAACACTTGGTCAACAACACATGAATTGTTTACTTACTATATTTGTAGTCGCTATTCCTCTGCGTTTCCGTTCTGCGCTCCCGCTATGACCTCTGGAAAATGTAGTTTCTCAATTATCAACACAAATTATTGTTTACGTTGGCCTGCCGAGAAAAAAAAAGACTCCAGCAGTTTTATGATGAGTGGATTGACATTATTGTTAAGTAGCATTTGAACCTTGAAGATAAATCTACAAATAACTTTAAAAGACGTCAAAGAATCATTATTGTCGTTTTTTCCATTGATTAAGTTAAGGGGTTTCTAAACCTGTTGGAAGATGGCCACCATTGTCATTGCAAATATGAAAATAACATAGGTGCTGATAAGGTTTTTTTTTTTTTTTAAGTCATTCTAAAATACATTTTCTTCACTTTGTCCAAATAACGTGTACCAAACGTTTGTGCTGTGAAAACCCCCCAAATGTGCTATAACGGTTTTAATGTTATTCCTGGTTTACTATTATTCACATTTGTAGTGATGTGTGGATCGATTTTGATATTGTCACATCAATACCTCTGATATCAGATCGGTATACTGGAAAATCAATTCTCAAATCAAAATAAGAATACTTTGATACATTAGTCATTTTATGCCTTTTATATCACTAATAGAAACACAGTGGAAAGTAACTCAATTATCGGGAGCATGTCTAAATGATACACGCTTGGTAGATACAAATTTTTCTTCCGTTTAGGCCGGGGGTCAGCAACCCGTGGCTCTCGAGCCGCATGCGGCTCTTTAGTGCCACCCCGGTGGCTCTCTGGTTTTATTTTTCAAAAAGGATTGAAAATGGAAAAAGATGGGGGAAAAATTTTGTTTGTTTGTTTGAGGACAAACATGACACAAACCTTCCCAATTGTTAGAAAGCCCACTGTTTAATATGTTTGTGTGTATGCTTCACTGATTTGTATTTGGTGAACATTGGTTTGTCCTACTAATTTTGGCGGTTCTTGAACTCACCATAGTGTGGACTGTGACGCAGCAGTTTGTTTTGTAAAATATTCCACTCCTTCTTTGTCTAATTTTGTCCACCAAAAGTTTCATTCTGTGCATGAATGCACAAAAGGTAGCTTTGTTGATGTTATTGACTTGTTGGAGTGCTAATCAGGCATATTTGGTCAGTGCATCACTGCAAGCTAATCAATGCTAACATGCTATTTAGGCTAGCTGTATGTACATATTGCATCATTATGCCTCATTTGTAGGTATATTTGAGCTAATTTAATATCCTTTACTTTTATCCTCTTTGTATATAATTTAGTTTTGCATGTCTCATGACACATTATCTGTATGTAATATTGGCTGCATTTCTGACAATTGTTTGTGTGCTATGTTGTTCCAGACCACCGCAAACATTACCCTGCTTGCCAGAAATGTTAATAAATCTATTAAAAGAAGACAGCCTTAACTTGGACACACACATCTATACCTTTGGCCATTAAAAGATAGTAATTTCCAGGAGTTATCTTACCTTCTGAGTAGCCTCTGATTTACTAATGGTTTCTAATGATGTAAAAATGTGTAGAATAAATATTACATTTCAACATTTCTGTCAACGAAGATTTGCTTCAGCCTGTGACACATAGTCATTTTGATAGTTGGCTATTAAAGTTAATATAGACACTTACGTCATGTGTTGCCTTCATTATAACACTTATAAATGGCTTTTCGTTTTTTGTGTTTTTGGTCCAATCCTCTTTCAACGTTTTGGGTTGCCGAATCCTGGTCTAGGCAGTCCCTACTGTGTCTAACACTGTTCTCTGTCAGTCAGTCTGTCGTAAACAAAGTCATTGGTGAAATAATAAGTAGCCAGCATTTTAATATCATTAAAGATGTCAAATAATGATCATTTTTAAAATATTTAAAATAGTTCATTTTGGTCTATATAGCATGTAATGATGTTTCTTGGGCCAAAATTTTGCATAGATTTTGCTGTAAAGACCTATCCTATCTTCAGGCCAACGTTTGCCTTTCTTCAAATACTGTTAGTTTTGAGAGGCGGAGTTGTTAGATGCAAATGAAGCACTCCTTACCACACCTCTTACGCTGACTAGCTTTTAGCCCGGCAGCCTTGTTTACTACAGTTGTTGTTTTTTGTTTTGTTTTGTTAAGAGTAGGGCTGGACGATTATATGATCGTGATCGCGATTAATTTGAGTTTGATCACGGTGATCAGCATTTGGCATAGTTCATCCATCAAACATGGCGGAAATGTCTGTTAGAAGATACAGCAGTCGTAAACTGTAGGCAAGCAATGGTGCTTGGTATAATCCTGCACGGAACAATCTGCCGTTATTGACCGTGATCCTGTGTGGTTAACATGAGCATAGAAGATGAAACATAACATTTAGAAGAAGCAGCAACTTCAGTGACTGCTGCAGCTCATGTTGTGATGCGCAGTAATCCTGCTCTCAATGCGGACTCGCACGCACTCAAATGTCTGTTGTGACTGAACGACTGCGTAGGTCTCCGACTGGGAGAATACACACAACTAATTTAATCAGGACATAAAATACATTTTTATATATAAATATTTTTGAATCAGACTTTTGTTTATGTTTGCTTTGTTTCAACTCCTCGTATATAACGTGCTAAAGAACTCTGCAGACAGACACTTTTTGTTAAAACCATTTTTGAATTTGTGTATAAAAACATTTATCCACAATGCAGTACCTCAAATTCAAACTGCATAATAATGTATTTTCATTAATTATAAGAAAAAGAATTTGAGATTGAAAAAAAACCGCCAAAATCTGGGTCATTGCTTGCTGTTTGCCCAACCACTGGAGAGAAGCATTGATGTATACAAGTAATTAAAATAAGAATTTACCATTCGAAAGTAGTGTTTAGTAAATGTTAACTTGAAATAAAATGTTTAGGGTTAGGGTTAGGTGTATTCAGTACACCACTGATACTTTGTTTACTGCAGAATTATCAAGGGTGAAGTGTCTTGCTCAAGGACACAACGGACTAGGATGGCGGAAGATGGGATCAAACCTGGAATCCTCAAGTTGCTGGCATGACCGCTCTACCACACCAGCCACGCCGTCCCAATAATATTGGATTATGATACTCGTCCATTGCCAAACACAGAAGGCACAGATCCAATTAAAATTATTTTTTAGGAAGATCATTCTTTATTTTGCCGGAGGACAGTGATGCGATTGTCTTACATTAGAAAGCTAAGCTAGCTACACGATAATTCGAGCTAACTTTGCGAACAAATTATTCACACATTTCTAACCTAATTACTTACCGTTTCATTGTCTCCTCCATTGCCATAAATAGTAGCCACCAAGCCTGCCATTAAAATATATATTTTTTTGGGGGGCGCAGGGGGTTGTGTTTTTGTGAAGGTCTGTGGTTAAGCAGGCTAATCTTAGCACACTCTAAGTGACTTCCTCACAGTGGAAGGCACATTGCCATGAAACATGAAAGTTAAAAGTAAGGCAATTTTTACTTCACATAAGGCTTTGAAAGTCAGTGTAGTGACTTGCACTGGTTAAAGCAACAGCACATTTTCCTTCATTGGGTTTTATCGTCGACAAGATGTTGTAGCACAGCCTGTTTTACATTAATTTAATTGGCTGAGTCTCACAAGGATGTTTGGGTAAATTTCCACCATATATGGATAATCCGCTGACATCACATATGACAAAAACTAGGGATGTCCGATAATGGCTTTTTGCCGATATCCGATATTCCGATATTGTCCAACTCTTTAATTACCGATACCAATATCAACCGATACTGATATCAACCGATATATGCAGTCGTGGAATTAACACAATATTATGCCTAATTTGGACAACCAGGTATGGTGAAGATAAGATACTTTTTAAAAAAATTAGTAAAATAAGATAAATAAATTAAAAACATTTTCTTGAATAAAAAAGAAAGTACAACAATATAAAAACAGTTACATAGAAACTAGTAATGAATGAAAATTAGTAAAATTAACTGTTAAAGGTTAGTACTATTAGTGGACCAGCAGCACGCACAATCATGTGTGCTTACGGACTGTATCCCTTGCAGACTGTATTGATATATATTGATATATATGTAGGAACCAGAATATTAATAACAGAAAGAAACAACCCTTTTGTGTGAATGAGTGTAAATGGGGGAGGGAGTTTTTTTGGGTTGGTGCACTAATTGTAAGTGTATCTTGTGTTTTTTATGTTGATTTAATAAAAAAACAAACAAAAAAAACGATACCGATAATAAAAAAAACGATACCGATAATTTCCGATATTACATTTTAACGCATATATCGGCCGATAATATCGGCAGGCCGATATTATCGGACATCCCTAACAAAAACGTCACAAAAAGAGCAAATTCCAAATGGACAGTATGGAGAGAGTATGAAGGAAAGCAAGACTGTTTTATAAATATCTCTGCAATGCCTCTATGGTTTGATTTCAAGTTTTCGGGACTTACGCAGATCTCAAATACATATAAGCAGGTACCATCAGGTAAAAAATTATTTTTTTTGCGTAATAGGGCCCCTTGAATATGAAGCTATTAGTCCAAGGATTGTTGTAAATCCTAATACACAAGAAAGTCTTAATGGGAATCTTTGTTTACGTGTGGAACAGACATTACGGGATGTGCACACACAAGACACATACTGTACATTCCTGCAGTCTACACTATCTTGGTAATAATAAAATGTTCATAACAACATTTAGTAAATGCATAATGCAAGAAAAACTTCCTGTCTTTCACTTAAATATATAATAAAACATTCAGAGCGGTGTTACAATGCATACCACCACCTGACAGGTAGAGCAAAATCTATTTTGGCTTTGGAAATGTATTCATGGTGGACCGTACATTGTTTATTAGTAAGTATTGGTATCAACATTACTGGCCCTGTAATTTAATTGGTATCAGGTTGACATCAACATTTGTAGTATCGCCCACCCCTACGAGTTTGAACAGATGAAATTCCTATGACGTTTTTGATCTGTTTTCTGATATTTTTGTTCAGATAAACACCAATACAGCATCATGGAAATTGAAAGCCGTGTGTGTCGGCAGCAGCGACTGAGTGAGTCATCCAAGGTAAGTTTGCAATCAATATTTGATCAAAACAGATCAATGACGTGATGTGAGATTCATGAGGTTTGTATCCACCCTGAAAGATTCCTCTGTAGTGCATGTAGAGAAGTGGTTGCGTTATAGTTGGCTATGTTGCACACTTGCATGTTTTTGTGGACGTGTGTACCACCCACCCTCAATCAAGCTACATAATGTACTGTATTTTTCGGATTATAAATCGCAGTTTTTTTTTATAGTTTGGCCGTGGGTGCGACATATACTCCGGAGCGATTTATGTGTGAAATTATTAACACATTACCGTAAAATATCAAATAATATTATTTATCTCATTCGCGTAAGAGACGAAGCAAATGGCAGCAATCGTCACACACACGTCAGCAATCGTCACTCACACGTCAACCAATAAGAATTCGGCGGGGGAGGGTAATGGCAGAAGTGCATTGTGGGTCATGAGATGCTAACTGCTATATGCTACTGCCGTAGCTATTAAAATGGATCACATCAACATTGGCGGTAACTTATAAAAACTGAGCTAGACTGAACAAAAATGGCACCGAAAAGGAAATCATTTCCTGCAGATTACAAGCTGGACGTAGTGAAATATGCAGCAGAGAACGGCAATCGAGCAGCAGAAAGAAAGGACATACCAGAGGCGACACCGGGGAGGAAGATTTCATCGGATTTAGCGATCAGGAGTGACAGATTGTTTGGTAAACGTATAGCATGTTCTATATGATATAGTATTTTGAATGACAAACTCTTGCTATGATGTGCTATGATGTGTTGCGTTAACATACCAGGCACGTTCTCAGTTGGTTATTTGTGCGTCATATGGCGTACACTTATTCAGCCTGTTGTTCACTATTCTTGATTTATTTTAAATTGCCTTTCAAATGTCTATTTTTGGTGTTGGATTTTATCAAATAAATTTCCCCCAAAAATGCGACTTATACTCCAGTGCGACGTATATATGTTTTTTTCCTTCTTTATTGTGCATTTTCGGCCGGTGCGACGTATACTCCGGAGCGACTTATAGTCCGAAAAATACGGTATATGAATGACTGAAGTTCTTTATTGTCATTGCTTTCAGAAAGACAATGAAATACAGTTTCAAAGCACCAGATAATTATCATTTAGAAATATTAATAAATAAAAACTAGAGAGCACAATATAAAAAAACAAAAAAGCATGCAATATAAAAAAAAAAAATGTGGGATACATAAACACTCTATGAGCTGCCACCTTATCGTTGTAGAGGAGTTTGCGTGTCCCAATGATCCTAGGAGCTATGTTGTCCGGGGGCTTTATGCCCCCTGGTAGGGTCTCCCAAGACAAACTGGTCCTAGGTGAGGGATCAGACAAAGAGCAGCTCTAAGACCTCTATGAAAAATACAAACGAAGGACCCAGATTTCCCTCGCCAGGACGCGGGTCACCGGGGCCCCTCCTCTGGAGCCAGGCCCGGAGGTGGAGCACGGTGGCGAGCGCCTGGTGGCCGGGCCTGTCCCCATGGGGCCCGGCCAGGCACAACCCGAAGAGGCAACGTGGGTCCCCCCTCCAATGGGCTCACCACCCATAGCAGGGGCTATAGATGTCGGGTGCAATGTGAGCTGGGCGGGAGCTGAAGGCAGGGCACTTGGCGGTCCGATCGTCGGCTACATAACCTAGCTCTTGGGACGTGGAACATCACCTCGCTGGGGGGGGGGGGGGGGGGGGGGGGCTGAGCTAGTGCGCGAGGTGGAGAAGTTCTGGCTAGATATAGTCGGACTCACTTCGATGCACAGCAAGGGCTCTGGAACCAGTTCTCTCGTGAGGGGCTGGACTCTCTTCCACTCTGGCGTTGCCAGCAGTGAGAGGCGACGGGCTGGGGTGGCAAGTACCGACAGGCGGCTTCAGCGGTCGCGTAGGCAAAAACTTGCACATGGGAGGAGTTCGGGGAAGCCATGGAAAACGACTTCCAGACGGCTTCGAAGCGATTCTGGACCACCATCCGCCGCTTCAGGAAGGGGAACCAGTGCAATGTCAACACCGTGTATGGTGGGGATGGTGTTCTGCTGACCTCGACTGCGGATGTTGTGGATCGGTGGAGGGAATACTTCGACGACCTCCTCAATCCTACCAACACGTCTTGCTATGAGGAAGCATGGCCTGGGGAATCTGTGGTGGGCTCTCCTATTTCTGAGGCTGAGGTTGCCGAGGTAGTTAAAAAGCTCCTCAGTGGCAAGGCCCCGGGGATGGATGAGAGCCGCCCGGAGTTCCTTAAGGCTCTGGATGCTGTGGGGCTGTTTTGGTTGACAAGACTCTGCAACATCGCATGGACATCGGGGGCGGTACCTCTGGATTGGCAGACCGGGGTGGTGGTTCCTCTCTTTAAGAAGGGGAACCGGAGGATATGTTCCAACTATCTATCAGCCTTCCCGGTAAGGTCTATTCAGGTGTACTGGATAGGAGACTATGCCGGATAGTCGAACCTCAGATTCAGGAGGAACAGTGTGGTTTTCGTCCTGGTCGTGGAACTGTGGACCAGCTCTATACTCTCGGCAGGATCCTTGAGGGTGCAAGGGAGTTTGCCCACCAGTCTACATGTGCTTTGTGGACTTGGAGAAGGCATTTGACCGTGTACCCCGGGAATTCCTGTGGGGAGTGCCCAGAGAGTATGGGGTAACGGACTGTCTGATTGTGGCGGTCCACTCCCTGTATGATCAGTATCAGAGCTTGGTCCGCATTGCCGGCAGTAAGTCGGACCCGTTTCCAGTTAGGGTTGGACTCCGCCAAGGTTGCCCTTTGTCACCGATTCTGTTCATAACTTTTATGGACAGAATTTGTAGGCGCAGTCATGGCGTTGAGGGTATCTGGTTTGGTGGCTGCAGGATTAGGTCTCTGCTTTTTGTAGATGATGTGGTCCTGATGGCTTCATCTGGCCAACATCTTCAGATCTCACTGGATTGGTTCGAAGCCGAGTGTGAAGCGACTGGGATGGGAATCAGCACCTCCAAGTCCGAGTCCATGGTTCTCGCCCGAAAAAGGGTGGAGTGCCATTTCTGGGTTGGGGAGGAGATCTTGCCCCAAGTGGAGGAGTTCAAGTACCTCGAAGTCTTGTTCACGAGTGAGGGAAGATTGGATCGTGAGATCGACAGGCGGATCGGTGCGGCGTCTTCAGTAATGCGGACGCTGTATCGATCCATTGTGGTGAAGAAGGAATCAGAATCAGAATCAGGAATACTTTAAAGCTCTCAATTTACCGGTCGATCTACGTTCCCATCCTCACCTATGGTCATGAGCTTTGGGTTATGACCGAAAGAACAAGATCACGGGTACAAGCGGCCGAAATGAGCTTCCTCTGCCGGGTGGCGGGTCTCCCCCATAGAGATAGGGTGAGAAGCTCTGTCATCCGGGAGGAGCTCAAAGTAAAGCCGCTGCTCCTCCACATCAAGAGGAGCCAGATGAGGTGGTTCGGGCATCTGGTCAGGATGCCACCCGAACGCCTCCCTAGGGAGGTGTTTCGGGCACGTCCGACCGGTAGGAGGCCATGGAGAAGACCCAGGACACTTTGGGAAGACTATCTCTCCCGGCTGGCCTGGGAACGCCTCGGGACGCCCCGGGAAGAGCTGGACAAAGTGGCTGGGGAGAGGGAAGTCTGAGCTTCCCTGCTTAAGGTGCCGCCCCCGCGACCCGACCTCGGAAAATGCGGAAGAAGATGGATGGATGGATGGACATAAACACTGTAAAAGTTCTCTTCATCACACAGTCCTAGTTTGGCTTGTCAGTTAAATGATGGAGGTAATGCTGGTTACAGCCTGTGGATAGAAGCTATTTATAGTCTTATTTTGCTTATGAGGGACCTGAACCTTTTTTCTAGCTATAGATAGCCAAGGTATTTTGATCCAATGCGATGCTGCTGGCCTTCTTTGTTTGACAGCCAGTGTGAATGTCGGTGAGAGCAGGCAGTGGGGAGCCGATGATTCGTTCTGTTGTTCTCACTACCTTCTGCAGGTTGTTACTGTGCTCTTAAATGCAGCTGGTAAACCACAAAGTGCTTTGTATCACGGACCTGTTGAAGTTTGAGCAGGGGTTGGGGGAGATGGACCTGTTTCAGCCTCCTCAGGAAACACAGTCTCTGCTGGCCCTTCCCTATTTGGTGTTCCATGTGCGTGTTCCAGGAAAGGTCTGCCGAGATGTGCACACCCAGGAACTTGATATGGTCTACTCGCTCGGCCTCCTCCTCCAAATGCAAAAGGGTGGAGTGTACAGTCTGTTTGGTTTTCCTGAAGTCAGTTACCATCGCTTTTGTTTTGGAGATGTATAGCTCCATGTTATTGTCAATACACCAGTCTGTCAGGTTCCTGATCTCCTCTCTGTAGACTGTCTCGTTCTCTGTAATCAGTCCTACAACAGTGGTATCATCGGCAAACTCAACAATGGTGTATTGGGGTGTGCGTGAGTACAGTCATTGGTGAAAATGAAGAAGAGTATTGGACTCAGGACACGTCCCTGCGGTGTGCCTCTGCTGAGGATGAAGGTTAAGGAGGTGTATTTCCCCGTACGGACAGTTTGTGGGCATTTTTTTGAGAAAGTCCAGTATCCACAAACACAGTCAACTGCCCAAACCGAAGTCATTAAATGTATTTACTAATTTATGCAGAATGTCTGTATTGAAGGCTGAGCTGAAGTCTATAAAAAACCTCCAGCACAGTAGCACATATGAATACATGTCACGGCACAATAAACTAGCAACAGTAGGGGTGGAGGGGCACGGGGGGCATCCAATTTGAAGCTGCCACCCTCAGGGCGCTGTTCCGTACACCATCACACCACGAGAGCGGTAAAGGCGTGGGGTGGGGATATGTGTGCACATTTGTGTGGAAGTCCATTTGTGAGTGTTATGTCTATAGGCCTGGAGGTCGCTCCGCTCGGCGTTCACAAAACAGAGTTCAACATCACAGGTGTTCTTGAAGAAGATTAGAAGAATAAGGGCATATTTAACTGGGCGAGGCTCACTGGGATGTTTACAGCACTGCTTGGATGAGGCCATTTGCTAGGAAATCGAATTGTAGATAAGGATTGTTATTCATTCCGGGCAAGCAGACACATTCCAATGGTTTGTCTGATCTAATTGTTCATTCTGGCTCTCTGATTGATCATAATTTTGCCTTGTAGAGTGAAATGTTTATCCGAAATGTTATCCAATTTGCGCTTCAATTCCGAGATCGCTAACGTCTGAGTACCCACAGCTCTGCCCATTCCATCCATTCCGATGGGCAGCCTAAGGGCTCCTAAAACGGCTGTAATCGTCTTCAGAACATGACATGGATGATTATAAAATTGATTAGTAAACGTCAAAAATCGATAATCGATGTATTTATTGCAGTGGTCTCAAACATGCGGCCCATGGGCCGCAATTGTTATTGTGCGGCCCCCACCTTAATATGAACGTTTAATGTTAGTGCGGCCCGCTAGTTTTATATGAATGGCGCTTGACAGCGCTGTGTGCGCAGTAGAAGCATTCTTGCCAACCCTCCCGATTTTCAGGACAACAATATTGAGGGCACAACAATATTAAGGGCACGTATTGAGGGCAGGCGTGCCGTGATGGCACTGCCTTTAGCGTCCGCTTTTTCTGTATACAAACAACGTGCCGGCCCAGTCACATGTTGTATGCGGCTTCAACAGACACACGAAAGTGACTGCAAGGCATACTTGGTCAACAGCCACACATGTCACACTGAGGGTGGCCTTACAAATAACTTTATCAATGTTACAAATATGCGCCACACTGTGAACCCACACCAAACAAGAATGACAAACACATTTTGGGAGAACATCCACACGTAACACAACATAAACACAACAGAACAAATACCCAGAATCCCTTGTAGCCCTAACTCTTCCGGGCTGCAAGGAATCTACCAATCATGGTGTGGTATATGGCTCTCGAGGGCCGAACATTGACGTCACTTGCGTGATGCAGGCAGAGAAACGTTTTGCTGCTTTTCCACGAGATCCGCACGCGCTCTTCCTCCCTCCCTCCCTCCCTCTCTCGCTCGCTCTCTCGCGCGCTCTCTCTCTCTCTCTCTCTCTCGCTCTCTCTTGCTCTCTCTCTCTCTCTCTCTCGCTCTCTCTCTCTCTCTCTCTCGCTCTCTGTCACTGTGTGTGTCTTTCTTGCTCCCGCCGGTGCGGGCAGGGGAGACGAGCGGTCCGGAGCACTCCGCCGAAGGAGCGAGCGACAATACAAAAGTGTGGTGCACTGGACCCCAGCGCTGATACTCCGACAGAGACGTGTAACACGTTAGTCGTGATGTTAGCCCGTTCGGGGCTAATTGTGCTACCGTAACTGTAAACTCCACAGCGAGCCCCCTCTCCCCCTCCCCTCCCGTTGGCTCCAGACAGAGACAATTTTTGTTATTTGGGTCCAAAATACCCATGCGTTAGTGGAAAAGCGGCAAATGAATGAAAGCGAGAGAAACGTTGGCATGGAGACGAGGGTTGTCTTACGTGCCTGGCTGCGGTCACACCGCGACACCTGTCCGTCAGTAATAAAGTCCCAGATAACCTGGACCAATTCAAACCGTTATTTGTTTTTTTTATTGTTTAATTTGCATTGCCTCACACGATGAACACTACATATATTTTTATATGACGCCATATAACACTTTTTCCCGGTACTTTCCGCCGACCGCCGTGTTGCTGTCGGGAGGAAAAGCGGAACGACACACATTGCGGAAATAACATTATTCTCCGTGCGTCGGTTGAATACAAATATATTCCACAACACCAAACATGTCTTTTTCAAGGCGTGCAGTGAAGAGAAAGGTTAGTGATGAGCAAAGACAATTCCAGGAAAAGTGGGAGATGCAATATTTCTTTGTTGAGCACAGGGGCACCCCGACGTGTCTTATTTGCACAGAGAATGTTGCAGTGCACAAGGAATACAATTTAAAACGTCATTATACAACTGGACATGCTGAGGAGTATGCAAAATACCAGGGAGATGAGGGAGTGAACCGGGTTGCACATTTTAAAACCAGTCTACTGAACAAGATTTCTTCAAGAAAGCAACCGAAAAGAGCGATGCAGCAGTCACAGCTAGCTACATGGTGAGTGAGATGGTTGCTAGGGCGGGAAAGCCATTCAAAGAAGGTGAATTCATTAAAAAGTGCATGTAAGATTTTTTTTAAGAAATCTTTTCCTGCGGCCCAGCCTCACCCAGTTTCTGCATCCAGTGGCCCCCAGGTAAATTGAGTTTGAGACCCCTGATTTATTGTAAATAAAATAATGCAGACAGTTTTAAAATTTGGCTGACTGCAGCTAGCCACTTCACCGAGAGATTCGACCAACTCCTTTACAATCGGACACTTATGGCCCAGTTTTGCACACATTTTCATTAATTTAATAAAGGTGAGAACTAATTTAACTGTTTCTTATTCCAAATGAATTGGGTTTTTTTAAGTTGCAAGTAATAAACGTTTATTTAGTGAAACGAAAATACATGTAAAAGTGCATTAATATACATAAATTAAAAATGTATCTATAGTCGATTTTTAATCGAATCTTAGCTCCTGAATCGTAATTGAATTGTGAGGTCCAAAGATTCCCACCTCTGGTTGCTAGAGCCACTAGAGTGCTAAGCCGCTGCATCCGAGGACGACCCTGTCCCAGCCTACAGGAGCTAAGCCTGGGCCGATATTTGATAACTCAATTAACCAACAATAAAATTTAATTTAAAATTGAAGAAGATAAACATATTTAAACACACAATAAAAAAATATTATGGCTCTTATCAAGTCAGAACAATATTTGATGTTTCCTCTGCACAACAAAGTATATTGTGTTTATTTATTTTAGTTATTAAACAAAATTAAACTTGGTTAAAAGATTTTAGTGTATGTCTCAGTACTTTTTGAGCACATTTAACAATACTACGATAATATTGATAACCGTGATCATTTGGTTCACAATAACTTTATTTAGCCATTTTATTTATGTCTCCCGGCTGGCCTGGGAACGTCTCAGGATCCCCCGGGAAGAGCTGGATTAAGTGGCTGGGGAGAGGGAAATCTGGGCTTCCCTGCTTAGGCGGCTGCCCCTGCGACCCGACCTCGAATAAGCGGAAAACGATGGATGGATGGATTTATTGTTTTGGTTGTGTATATTTGAAGGTCCCCCACCCCTCTTTAACAAAAACAGAACCTATTTTTTCTTAAATTCAAGTGCAAAAGTTTGCTTACAGACGGATTATATTTTATTTTTATGTGTTTGTTTTATTTAACTTGGTATTTAAAAGTTTACATTTCACTTTCAATGTTGAAATATTCTAGAAATACAAGTTAATTGTATTTTAAAGGGTATTCTTCCATTATTATTATGTATTGTCATTACATCAGTGATTAATTTGGTCTCAAATAAATTAATGGAAATAATATTGTTTATCGGCAATAATTTGTAGGTCAAGTCGTCCCTTTCTTTACATCTAGTTTTAAACATGCAAACTTTAAACGGATGAAACCGAACTTTGTTTGTTGAAGACGTTTCAGACGAGATACGAACAGAAAAGTGACTATATGGTGTGGAGAAGTTGCAAACAGTTGCGTGTCTTTGGGTCTGTTACTACCGGTTTTGCACATCGAAAGACTGACATGTTTGCCCATTCTTCTTCGCAAAGCATTTCCAACTAAGTCAAATTAGACGGAAGGTGTTTGTGAACAGCATTTTTCAGATATTGCCCAATATTTTGTATTGGAATTACTTGTTTTTTTCAAGCTAATTTAAATGTGATTTGTTATGTTTCATTATAAAGTTGTTCAAGTTTGATGTCAGTAAAAAATCTTAAACGGTGCAATGTGTGCTACCCACCACTAGATGGTGACAGTATAGCGTGTGTTACTGTCCCAAACAAAGAAACAGGAAGTGGCTGTAAAGGGAAGCAGGGACACCCAGACCCTTCCAGTACAGGCTAGGCGTATTAGTGTAGATTGCATGATGGGAACAAATAGTTGTGTTCAAGTGTAATATAAATAGTGATAATATTGTAATGATCAAACAATGTTGTGTAGTAGACTCTTGTACATGTGCAGGCTTTTGAGTGTGTGTGTTTGCTAGTGTGCACGCGATGAGCCCATCACTTAACATGGTGTGTGTGTGAATGACTTGTGTGTGTGAGCCATGTACAACTCATACTTACCTGGCAGGGGAGTTACCATGATCAAGAAGGTGGTTCACCTAGGGTGAGGCTCTGCCATTGCACTCCGGCTGTGCTGACCCTTGAGAATTCCCCAAATGTGGGAATCTCGACTGCAAAATTTGTGGTAGGGGGGGACTGCATTCGCGCTCTCTCCTGATCATCTGTTTAATGATAATACACACTAAATGTATCACGTCCTCAGATTAATTACATGTTGTGTTATTGAAATGAACACATGTCAATGTTGCCACCATCTAGTGTTGAGTAGCACATATTACAATGTTAAAGATTGTCACTGACTTTGAACTGCAAACAAAACAACAATTCAACCTGACTGATCATGCAGCGAGTGTACGGAAAGCTGGTGTTGTACTGCCACCTACTGGTAACAACTTTGCACCTATGCTGCTATGCTTTTAACAACACAACCTGTGTTGTTTTATCAGTACAGGTACTGAGAAATTACTATAAAGAATTTCTAAGCATTTTACATGGGTAATTGTTATAAATTGTATTACGTGTTAGTTACAAGTAATGCTTAAGTTTTATGTGTTGCCTTCATGTCCGGTTTTAAGTGATGTAGTTACCACTCCACGTCACTTGGTGGCGGAAGCGTTTGTCTCAATGGCACAAGAAATAAGCCGGAAGTAGTTTGGTCATGAGGCGGGCTCGACAATTATATTGGTCATATGTTGATCGTACAGCTACTTTACCTTTTGCTAAAATATTCTACCAACCACCAACATTTATGTATTTTTTATTGTTTGTTTGTTTGAATGAGACTGGGGCGATGCGAATGTTTGAAAAATGTATTTCGCCGCTTACTATTGGACTGACGTGTACCACGTGACCATGACAAGCAGGAGTGATCAAACACTTCCGTTCATTAAAAGTATTTGCAGCCTTCAAAATAATGCAGTCATTCAAAAAGTGCATGGTTGTTGTTTGGTGTGTTGATATGTGACGTTGTGGTTAATAAATGTGTGTAACCGTCACTTTAGGTTGTTGTGTTCGGAATGACATGCTCCCTTCTGACAACTTAGTGGCATCGTTTCTCGGCCTTTTGGCTAAGATCAAGTGTAGTATCTGTTCTTATCAGTTTAATATCTGATACGTCCCCTATCCGGGGACCATATATTAAATTGATTTTTTTAACAGGGAGATGGACTAGGGGCTTGCTCTGTCCACTCCACGCATCGACCTGGTATTGCAGTACCTCCAGAAACGGTGCACCCCCTCTCTTGTCAAAATCAATTAAAATGTCACTATTAATATCTGAAATACATTTGATAGTACAACAAGTCACTGAGTTCTACAGCATTAATGTGTGGACAGTGTTAGGCTGAGATAATATGGTTGTAGTTGCGTACATGTTCATTGTACACAACACAATTACCACCCGGAATGATGTGGGTACTTGCAGGTAAAGTCGTCCCTTTCTTTACATCTAGTTTTAAACATGCAAAATTTAAACGGATGAAAGCGGACTTTGTTTGTCGTAGACGAACAGAAAACTGAACACATATGGTGTGGAAAAGTTGCAAACAGTTGCATGTCTTTGGGTCTGTTACTACCGGTTTTGCACATCGAAAGACTGACATGTTTGCCCATTCTTCTTCGCAAAGCATTTCCAACTAAGTCAAATTAGACGGAAGGTGTTTGTGAACAGCATTTTTCAGATATTGCCCAATATTTTGTATTGGAATTAGTTGTTTTTTTCAAGCTAATTTAAATGTGATTTGTTATGTTTCATTATAAAGTTGTTCAAGTTTGATGTCAGTGAAAATCTTAAACGGTGTAGTGTGTGCTACCCACCACTAGATGGTGACAGTATAACATGTGTTACTGTCCCAAACCAAGAAACAGGAAGTGGCTGTAAAGGGAGGCAGGGACACCCAGACCCTTCCAGTACAGGCTAGGCGTAGTAGTGTAGATTGCATGATGGGAACAAATAGTTGTGTTCAAGTGTAATATAAATAATGATAATATTGTAATGATCAAACAATGTTGTGTAGTAGACTCTTGTACATGTGCAGGCTTTTGAGTGTGTGTGTTTGCTAGTGTGCACGCAATGAGCCCATCACTTAACATGGTGTGTGTGTGAATGACTTGTGTGTGTGAGCCATGAACAACTCATACTTACCTGGCAGGGGAGTTACCATGATCAAGAAGGTGGTTCACCTAGCGTAAGGCTCTGCCATTGCACTCCGGCTGTGCTGACCCTTACGATTTCCCCAAATGTGGGAATCTCGACTGCAAAATTTGTGGTAGGGGGGGACTGCATTCGCACTCTCCCCTGATCATCTGTTTAATGATAATACACACTAAATGTATCACGTCCTCAGAATAATTACATGTTGTGTTATTGAAATGAACACATGTCAATGTTGCCACCATCTAGTGTTGAGTAGCACATATTATAATGTTAAAGATTGTCACTGACTTTGAATTGCAAACAAAACAACAATTCAACCTGACTGATCATGCAGCGAGTGTACGGAAAGCTGGTGTTGTACTGCCACCTACTGGTAACAACTTTGCACCTACGCTGCTATGCTTTTAACAACACAACCTGTGTTGTTTTATCAGTACAGGTACTGAGAAATTACTATAAAGAATTTCTAAGCATTTTACATGGGTAATTGTTATAAATTGTATTACGTGTTAGTTACAAGTAATGCTTAAAGGCCTACTGAAAGCCACTACTACCGACCACGCAGTCTGATAGTTTATATATCAATGATGAAATCTTAACATTATAACACATGCCAATACGGCCGGGTTAACTTATAAAGTGACATTTTAAATTTGCCGCTAAACTTCCGGTTCGAAACGCCTCTGAGGATGACGTATGCGCGTGACGTAGCCCGGCGAACACGGGTATGCCTTCCACATTGAAGCCGGTACGAAAAAGCTCTGTTTTCATTTCATAATTCCACAGTATTCTGGACATCTGTGTTCGTGAATCTGTTTCAATCATGTTCATTGCATTATGGAGAAGGAAGCCAAGCAAGCAAAGAAGAAAGTTGTCGGTGCGAAATGGACGTATTTTTCGAACGTAGTCAGCCACAACAGTACACAGCCGGCGCTTCTTTGTTTACATTCCCGAAAGATGCAGTCAAGATGGAAGAACTCGGATAACAGAGACTCTAACCAGGAGGACTTTTGATTTGGATACACAGACGCCTGTAGAGAACTGGGACAACACAGACTCTTACCAGGATTACTTTGATTTGGATGACAAAGACGCAGACGTGCTACTGTGAGTATGCAGCTTTGGCTTTTTTTTGCGTATGTACGTAACTTTTTTAAAATATATAAGCTTTATGAACCTTGGGTTAGGTGAACGGTCTTTTGGGCTGAGTGATTGTGTGTGTTGATCATGTGTTTGAATTGTATTGGCGTGTTCTATGGAGCTAGGAGCTAGCAGAGGAGCTAGCATAACACATACCGTACCTACGTGCGCGTCACGTACGTAACTTTTTAAAAATATATAAGCTTTATGAACCTTGGGTTAGGTGAACGGTCTTTTGGGCTGAGTGATTGTGTGTGTTGATCAGGTGTTTGAATTGTATTGGCGTGTTCTATGGAGCTAGGAGCTAGCAGAGGAGCTAGGAGCTAGCATAACAAACACGCAGGTGTTATTATGCAGGATTAATTTGTGGCATATTAAATATAAGCCTGGTTGTGTTGTGGCTAATAGAGTATATATATGTCTTGTGTTTATTTACTGTTGTAGTCATTCCCAGCTGAATATCAGGTACCGTGAGTATGCAGCCTTGGCTGCTAAACATTCGATAACTTGACCGTATGTGCGCGTCACGTACGTAACTTTTTAAAAATATATAAGCTTTATGAACCTTGGGTTAGGTGAACGGTCTTTTGGGCTGAGTGATTGTGTGTGTTGATCAGGTGTTTGAATTGTATTGGCGTGTTCTATGGAGCTAGGAGCTAGCAGAGGAGCTAGGAGCTAGCATAACAAACACGCAGGTGTTTTTATGCAGGATTAATTTGTGGCATATTAAATATAAGCCTGGTTGTGTTGTGGCTAATAGAGTATATATATGTCTTGTGTTTATTTACTGTTGTAGTCATTCCCAGCTGAATATCAGGTCACCCCCGGCTCTCACAGCATCTTCCCTATCTGAATAGCTTCAACTCCCCACTAGTCCTTCACTTGCACTTTACTCATCCACAAATCTTTCATCCTCGCTCAAATTAATGGGGAAATTGTCGCTTTCTCGGTCCGAATCTCTCTCACTTCATGCGGCCATCATTGTAAACAATAGGGAACTTTGCGTATATGTTCAACTGACTACGTCACGCTACTTCCGGTAGGGGCAAGCCTTTTTTTTATCAGATACCAAAAGTTGCAATCTTTATCGTCGTTGTTCTATACTAAATCCTTTCAGCAAAAATATGGCAATATCGCGAAATGATCAAGTATGACACATAGAATAGATCTGCTATCCCCGTTTAAATAAAAAAAATTCATTTCAGTAGGCCTTTAAGTTTTATGTGTTGCCTTCATGTCCGGTTTTAAGTGATGTAGTTACCACTCCACGTCACTTGGTGGCGGAAACGTTTGTCTCAATGGCACAAGAAATAAGCCGGAAGTAGTTTGGTCATGAGGCGGGCTCGACAATTATATTGGTCAAATGTTGATCGTACAGCTACTTTACCTTTTGCTAAAATATTCTACCAACCACCAACATTTATGTATTTTATATTGAAGACTATGCATTGTTTGTTTAGTTGAATGAGACTGGGGCGATGCGAGTGTTTGAAAAATGTATTTCGCCGCTTACTATTGGACTGACGTGTACCACGTGACCATGACAAGCAGGAGTGATCAAACAATTCTGTTCATTAAAAGTATTTGCAGCCTTCAAAATAATGCAGTCATTCAAAAAGTGCATGGTTGTTGTTTGGTGTGTTGATATGTGACGTTGTGGTTAATAAATGTGTGTAACCGTCACTTTAGGTTGTTGTGTCCGGAATGACATGCGCCCTTCTGACAACTTAGTGGCATCGCTTCTCGGCCTTTTGGCTAAGATCAAGTGTAGTATCTGTTGTTATCAGTTTAATATCTGATACGTCCCCTATCCGGGGACCATATATTAAATTGATTTTTGGAACAGGGAGATGGAATAGGGGCTTGCTCCGTCCACTCCACGCACCGACCTGGTATTGCAGTACCTCTCTTGTCAAAATCAATTAAAATGTCAATATTAATATCTGAAATACAGTTGATAGTACAAAAAGTCACTGAGTTCTACAGCATTAATGTGTGGACAGTGTTAGGCTGAGATAATATGGTTATAGTTGCGTACATGTTCATTGTACACAACACAATTACCACCCGGAATGATGTGGGTACTTGCAGGTAAAGTCGTCCCTTTCTTTACATCTAGTTTTAAACATGCAAACTTTAAACGGATGAATCCGAACTTTGTTTGTTGTAGACGAACAGAAAACTGAACCATATGGTGTGGAAAAGTTGCAAACAGTTGCGTGTCTTTGGGTCTGTTAGTACCGGTTTTGCACATCGAAAGACTGACATGTTTGCCCATTCTTCTTCGCAAAGCATTTCCAACTAAGTCAAATTAGACGGAAGGTGTTTGTGAACAGCATTTTTCAGATATTGCCCAATATTTTGTATTGGAATTAGTTGTTTTTTTCAAGCTAATTTAAATGTGATTTGTTATGTTTCATTATAAAGTTGTTCAAGTTTGATGTCAGTGAAAATCTTAAACGGTGTAGTGTGTGCTACCCACCACCAGATGGTGACAGTATGACATGTGTTACTGTCCCAAACAAAGAAACAGGAAGTGGCTGTAAAGGGAAGCAGGGACACCCAGACCCTTCCAGTACAGGCTAGGCGTATTAGTGTAGATTGCATGATGGGAACAAATAGTTGTGTTCAAGTGTAATATAAATAGTGATAATATTGTAATGATCAAACAATGTTGTGTAGTAGACTCTTGTACATGTGCAGGCTTTTGAGTGTGTGTGTTTGCTAGTGTGCACACGATGAGCCCATCACTTAACATGGTGAGTGTGTGAATGACTTGTGTGTGTGAGCCATGAACAACTCATACTTACCTGGCAGGGGAGTTACCATGATCAAGAAGGTGGTTCACCTAGGGTGAGGCTCTGCCATTGCACTCCGGCTGTGCTGACCCTTACGAATTCCCCAAATGTGGGAATCTCGACTGAACAATTTGTGGTAGTGGGGGACTGCGTTTGCGCTCTCTCCTGATCATCTGTTTAATGATAATACACACTAAATGTATCATGTCCTCAGATTAATTACATGTTCTGTTATTGAAATGAACACATGTCAATGTTGCCACCATCTAGTGTTGAGTAGCACATATTACAATGTTAAAGATTGTCACTGACTTTGAATTGCAAACAAAACAACAATTCAACCTGACTGATCATGCAGTGAGTGTACGGAAAGCTGGTGTTGTACTGCCACCTACTGGTAACAACTTTGCACCTATGCTGCTATGCTTTCAACAACACAACCTGTGTTGTTTTATCAGTACAGGTACTGAGAAATTACTATAAAGAATTTCTAAGCATTTTACATGGGTAATTGTTATAAATTGTATTACGTGTTAGTTACAAGTAATGCTTAAGTTTTATGTGTTGCCTTCATGTCCGGTTTTAAGTGATGTAGTTACCACTCCACGTCACTTGGTGGCGGAAGCGTTTGTCTCAATGGCACAAGAAATAAGCCGGAAGTAGTTTGGTCATGAGGCGGGCTCGACAATTATATTGGTCAAATGTTGATCAAAGCTACTTTACCTTTTGCTAAAATATTCTACCAACCACCAACATTTATGTATTTTATATTGAAGACTATGCATTGTTTGTTTGGTTGAATGAGACTGGGGCGATGCGAATGTTTGAAAAATGTATTTCGCCGCTTACTATTGGATTGACGTGTACCACGTGACCATGACAAGCAGGAGTGATCAAACACTTCCGTTCATTAAAAGTATTTGCAGCCTTCAAAATAATGCAGTCATTCAAAAAGCTTATGGTTGTTGTTTGGTGTGTTGATTTGTGACGTTGTGGTTAATAAATGTGTGTAACCGTCACTTTAGGTTGTTGTGTCCGGAATGACATGCTCCCTTCTGACGACTTAGTGGCATCGCTTCTCGGCCTTTTGGCTAAGATCAAGTGTAGTATCTGTTCTTATCAGTTTAATATCTGATACGTCCCCTATCCGGGGACCATATATTAAATTGATTTTTGGATCAGGGAGATGGAATAGGGGCTTGCTCTGTCCACTCCACGCATCGATCTGGTATTGCAGTACCTCCAGAAACGGTGCACCCCCTCTCTTGTCAAAATCAATTAAAATGTCACTATTAATATCTGAAATACAGTTGATAGTACAACAAGTCACTGAGTTCTACAGCATTAATGTGTGGACAGTGTTAGGCTGAGATAATATGGTTATAGTTGCGTACATGTTCATTGTGCACAACACTATTACCACCCGGAATGATGTGGGTACTTGCAGGTAAAGTCGTCCCTTTCTTTACATGTAGTTTTAAACATGCAAACTTTAAACGGATGAAACCGGACTTTGTTTGTTGTAGACGAACAGGAAACTGAACACATATGGTGTGGAAGAGTTGCAAACAGTTGCATGTCTTTGGGTCTGTTACTACCGGTTTTGCACATCGAAAGACTGACATGTTTGCCCATTCTTCTTCGCAAAGCATTTCCAACTAAGTCAAATTAGACGGAAGGTGTTTGTGAACAGCATTTTTCAGATTTTGCCCAATATTTTGTATTGGAATTAGTTGTTTTTTTCAAGCTAATTTAAATGTGATTTGTTATGATTCATTATAAAGTTGTTCAAGTTTGATGTCAGTGAAAATCTTAAACGGTGTAGTGTGTGCTACCCACCACTAGATGGTGACAGTATAACATGTGTTACTGTCCCAAACCAAGAAACAGGAAGTGGCTGTAAAGGGAGGCAGGGACACCCAGACCCTTCCAGTACAGGCTAGGCGTAGTAGTGTAGATTGCATGATGGGAACAAATAGTTGTGTTCAAGTGTAATATAAATAGTGATAATATTGTAATGATCCAACAATGTTGTGTAGTAGACTCTTGTACATGTGCAGGCTTTTGAGTGTGTGTGTTTGCTAGTGTGCACGCGATGAGCCCATCACTTAACATGGTGAGTGTGTGAATGACTTGTGTGTGTGAGCCATGTACAACTCATACTTACCTGGCAGGGGAGTTACCATGATCAAGAAGGTGGTTCACCTAGGGTGAGGCTCTGCCATTGCACTCCGGCTGTGCTGACCCTTACGAATTCCCCAAATGTGGGAATCTCGACTGCAAAATTTGTGGTAGTGGGGGACTGCGTTCGCGCTCTCCCCTGATCATCTGTTTAATGATAATACACACTAAATGTATCACGTCCTCGGAATAATTACATGTTCTGTTATCGAAATGAACACATGTCAATGTTGCCACCATCTAGTGTTGAGTAGCACATATTACAATGTTAAAGATTGTCACTGACTTTGAATTGCAAACAAAACAACAATTCAACCTGACTGATCATGCAGCGAGTGTACGGAAAGCTGGTGTTGTACTGCCACCTACTGGTAACAACTTTGCACCTATGCTGCTATGCTTTCAACAACACAACCTGTGTTGTTTTATCAGTACAGGTACTGAGAAATTACTATAAAGAATTTCTAAGCATTTTACATGGGTAATTGTTATAAATTGTATTACATGTTAGTTACAAGTAATGCTTAAGTTTTATGTGTTGCCTTCATGTCCGGTTTTAAGTGATGTAGTTACCACTCCACGTCACTTGGTGGCGGAAGCGTTTGTCTCAATGGCACAAGAAATAAGCCGGAAGTAGTTTGGTCATGAGGCGGGCTCGACAATTATATTGGTCAAATGTTGATCAAAGCTACTTTACCTTTTGCTAAAATATTCTACCAACCACCAACATTTATGTATTTTATATTGAAGACTATGCATTGTTTGTTTGGTTGAATGAGACTGGGGCGATGCGAATGTTTGAAAAATGTATTTCGCCGCTTACTATTGGACTGACGTGTACCACGTGACCATGACAAGCAGGAGTGATCAAACACTTCCGTTCATTAAAAGTATTTGCAGCCTTCAAAATAATGCAGTCATTCAAAAAGTGCATGGTTGTTGTTTGGTGTGTTGATATGTGACGTTGTGGTTAATAAATGTGTGTAACCGTCACTTTAGGTTGTTGTGTCCGGAATGACATGCTCCCTTCTGACGACTTAGTGGCATCGCTTCTCGGCCTTTTGGCTAAGATCAAGTGTAGTATCTGTTCTTATCAGTTTAATATCTGATACGTCCCCTATCCGGGGACCATATATTAAATTGATTTTTGGATCAGGGAGATGGAATAGGGGCTTGCTCTGTCCACTCCACGCATCGATCTGGTATTGCAGTACCTCCAGAAACGGTGCACCCCCTCTCTTGTCAAAATCAATTAAAATGTCACTATTAATATCTGAAATACAGTTGATAGTACAACAAGTCACTGAGTTCTACAGCATTAATGTGTGGACAGTGTTAGGCTGAGATAATATGGTTATAGTTGCGTACATGTTCATTGTGCACAACACAATTACCACCCGGAATGATGTGGGTACTTGCAGGTAAAGTCGTCCCTTTCTTTACATGTAGTTTTAAACATGCAAACTTTAAACGGATGAAACCGGACTTTGTTTGTTGTAGACGAACAGAAAACTGAACACATATGGTGTGGAAGAGTTGCAAACAGTTGCATGTCTTTGGGTCTGTTACTACCGGTTTTGCACATCGAAAGACTGACATGTTTGCCCATTCTTCTTCGCAAAGCATTTCCAACTAAGTCAAATTAGACGGAAGGTGTTTGTGAACAGCATTTTTCAGATATTGCCCAATATTTTGTATTGGAATTAGTTGTTTTTTTCAAGCTAATTTAAATGTGATTTGTTATGTTTCATTATAAAGTTGTTCAAGTTTGATGTCAGTAAAAATCTTAAACGGTGTAGTGTGTGCTACCCACCACTAGATGGTGACAGTATAACATGTGTTACTGTCCCAAACAAAGAAACAGGAAGTGGCTGTAAAGGGAAGCAGGGACACCCAGACCCTTCCAGTACAGGCTAGGCGTATTAGTGTAGATTGCATGATGGGAACAAATAGTTGTGTTCAAGTGTAATATAAATAGTGATAATATTGTAATGATCCAACAATGTTGTGTAGTAGACTCTTGTACATGTGCAGGCTTTTGAGTGTGTGTGTTTGCTAGTGTGCACGCGATGAGCCCATCACTTAACATGGTGTGTGTGTGAATGACTTGTGTGTGTGAGCCATGTACAACTCATACTTACCTGGCAGGGGAGTTACCATGATCAAGAAGGTGGTTCACCTAGGGTGAGGCTCTGCCATTGCACTCCGGCTGTGCTGACCCTTACGAATTCCCCAAATGTGGGAATCTCGACTGCAAAATTTGTGGTAGTGGGGGACTGCGTTCGCGCTCTCCCCTGATCATCTGTTTAATGATAATACACACTAAATGTATCATGTCCTCAGATTAATTACATGTTCTGTTATTGAAATGAACACATGTCAATGTTGCCACCATCTAGTGTTGAGTAGCACATATTACAATGTTAAAGATTGTCACTGACTTTGAATTGCAAACAAAACAACAATTCAACCTGACTGATCATGCAGCGAGTGTACGGAAAGCTGGTGTTGTACTGCCACCTACTGGTAACAACTTTGCACCTATGCTGCTATGCTTTCAACAACACAACCTGTGTTGTTTTATCAGTACAGGTACTGAGAAATTACTATAAAGAATTTCTAAGCATTTTACATGGGTAATTGTTATAAATTGTATTACGTGTTAGTTACAAGTAATGCTTAAGTTTTATGTGTTGCCTTCATGTCCGGTTTTAAGTGATGTAGTTACCACTCCACGTCACTTGGTGGCGGAAGCGTTTGTCTCAATGGCACAAGAAATAAGCCGGAAGTAGTTTGGTCATGAGGCGGGCTCGACAATTATATTGGTCAAATGTTGATCAAAGCTACTTTACCTTTTGCTAAAATATTCTACCAACCACCAACATTTATGTATTTTATATTGAAGACTATGCATTGTTTGTTTGGTTGAATGAGACTGGGGCGATGCGAATGTTTGAAAAATGTATTTCGCCGCTTACTATTGGACTGACGTGTACCACGTGACCATGACAAGCAGGAGTGATCAAACACTTCCGTTCATTAAAAGTATTTGCAGCCTTCAAAATAATGCAGTCATTCAAAAAGCTTATGGTTGTTGTTTGGTGTGTTGATATGTGACGTTGTGGTTAATAAATGTGTGTAACCGTCACTTTAGGTTGTTGTGTCCGGAATGACATGCTCCCTTCTGACGACTTAGTGGCATCGCTTCTCGGCCTTTTGGCTAAGATCAAGTGTAGTATCTGTTCTTATCAGTTTAATATCTGATACGTCCCCTATCCGGGGACCATATATTAAATTGATTTTTGGATCAGGGAGATGGAATAGGGGCTTGCTCTGTCCACTCCACGCATCGATCTGGTATTGCAGTACCTCCAGAAACGGTGCACCCCCTCTCTTGTCAAAATCAATTAAAATGTCACTATTAATATCTGAAATACAGTTGATAGTACAACAAGTCACTGAGTTCTACAGCATTAATGTGTGGACAGTGTTAGGCTGAGATAATATGGTTATAGTTGCGTACATGTTCATTGTGCACAACACAATTACCACCCGGAATGATGTGGGTACTTGCAGGTAAAGTCGTCCCTTTCTTTACATGTAGTTTTAAACATGCAAACTTTAAACGGATGAAACCGGACTTTGTTTGTTGTAGACGAACAGAAAACTGAACACATATGGTGTGGAAGAGTTGCAAACAGTTGCATGTCTTTGGGTCTGTTACTACCGGTTTTGCACATCGAAAGACTGACATGTTTGCCCATTCTTCTTCGCAAAGCATTTCCAACTAAGTCAAATTAGACGGAAGGTGTTTGTGAACAGCATTTTTCAGATATTGCCCAATATTTTGTATTGGAATTAGTTGTTTTTTTCAAGCTAATTTAAATGTGATTTGTTATGTTTCATTATAAAGTTGTTCAAGTTTGATGTCAGTGAAAATCTTAAACGGTGTAGTGTGTGCTACCCACCACTAGATGGTGACAGTATAACATGTGTTACTGTCCCAAACCAAGAAACAGGAAGTGGCTGTAAAGGGAGGCAGGGACACCCAGACCCTTCCAGTACAGGCTAGGCGTAGTAGTGTAGATTGCATGATGGGAACAAATAGTTGTGTTCAAGTGTAATATAAATAGTGATAATATTGTAATGATCAAACAATGTTGTGTAGTAGACTCTTGTACATGTGCAGGCTTTTGAGTGTGTGTGTTTGCTAGTGTGCACGCGATGAGCCCATCACTTAACATGGTGTGTGTGTGAATGACTTGTGTGTGTGAGCCATGTACAACTCATACTTACCTGGCAGGGGAGTTACCATGATCAAGAAGGTGGTTCACCTAGGGTGAGGCTCTGCCATTGCACTCCGGCTGTGCTGACCCTTACGAATTCCCCAAATGTGGGAATCTCGACTGCAAAATTTGTGGTAGTGGGGGACTGCGTTCGCGCTCTCCCCTGATCATCTGTTTAATGATAATACACACTAAATGTATCATGTCCTCAGATTAATTACATGTTCTGTTATTGAAATGAACACATGTCAATGTTGCCACCATCTAGTGTTGAGTAGCACATATTACAATGTTAAAGATTGTCACTGACTTTGAATTGCAAACAAAACAACAATTCAACCTGACTGATCATGCAGCGAGTGTACGGAAAGCTGGTGTTGTACTGCCACCTACTGGTAACAACTTTGCACCTATGCTGCTATGCTTTCAACAACACAACCTGTGTTGTTTTATCAGTACAGGTACTGAGAAATTACTATAAAGAATTTCTAAGCATTTTACATGGGTAATTGTTATAAATTGTATTACGTGTTAGTTACAAGTAATGCTTAAGTTTTATGTGTTGCCTTCATGTCCGGTTTTAAGTGATGTAGTTACCACTCCACGTCACTTGGTGGCGGAAGCGTTTGTCTCAATGGCACAAGAAATAAGCCGGAAGTAGTTTGGTCATGAGGCGGGCTCGACAATTATATTGGTCAAATGTTGATCAAAGCTACTTTACCTTTTGCTAAAATATTCTACCAACCACCAACATTTATGTATTTTATATTGAAGACTATGCATTGTTTGTTTGGTTGAATGAGACTGGGGCGATGCGAATGTTTGAAAAATGTATTTCGCCGCTTACTATTGGACTGACGTGTACCACGTGACCATGACAAGCAGGAGTGATCAAACACTTCCGTTCATTAAAAGTATTTGCAGCCTTCAAAATAATGCAGTCATTCAAAAAGCTTATGGTTGTTGTTTGGTGTGTTGATATGTGACGTTGTGGTTAATAAATGTGTGTAACCGTCACTTTAGGTTGTTGTGTCCGGAATGACATGCTCCCTTCTGACGACTTAGTGGCATCGCTTCTCGGCCTTTTGGCTAAGATCAAGTGTAGTATCTGTTCTTATCAGTTTAATATCTGATACGTCCCCTATCCGGGGACCATATATTAAATTGATTTTTGGATCAGGGAGATGGAATAGGGGCTTGCTCTGTCCACTCCACGCATCGATCTGGTATTGCAGTACCTCCAGAAACGGTGCACCTCCTCTCTTGTCAAAATCAACTTAAATGTCACTATTAATATCTGAAATACAGTTGATAGTACAACAAGTCACTGAGTTCTACAGCATTAATGTGTGGACAGTGTTAGGCTGAGATAATATGGTTATAGTTGCGTACATGTTCATTGTGCACAACACAATTACCACCCGGAATGATGTGGGTACTTGCAGGTAAAGTCGTCCCTTTCTTTACATGTAGTTTTAAACATGCAAACTTTAAACGGATGAAACCGGACTTTGTTTGTTGTAGACGAACAGAAAACTGAACACATATGGTGTGGAAGAGTTGCAAACAGTTGCATGTCTTTGGGTCTGTTACTACCGGTTTTGCACATCGAACTCTGACATGTTTGCCCATTCTTCTTCGCAAAGCATTTCCAACTAAGTCAAATTAGACGGAAGGTGTTTGTGAACAGCATTTTTCAGATATTGCCCAATATTTTGTATTGGAATTAGTTGTTTTTTTCAAGCTAATTTAAATGTGATTTGTTATGTTTCATTATAAAGTTGTTCAAGTTTGATGTCAGTGAAAATCTTAAACGGTGTAGTGTGTGCTACCCACCACTAGATGGTGACAGTATAACATGTGTTACTGTCCCAAACCAAGAAACAGGAAGTGGCTGTAAAGGGAGGCAGGGACACCCAGACCCTTCCAGTACAGGCTAGGCGTAGTAGTGTAGATTGCATGATGGGAACAAATAGTTGTGTTCAAGTGTAATATAAATAGTGATAATATTGTAATGATCAAACAATGTTGTGTAGTAGACTCTTGTACATGTGCAGGCTTTTGAGTGTGTGTGTTTGCTAGTGTGCACGCGATGAGCCCATCACTTAACATGGTGTGTGTGTGAATGACTTGTGTGTGTGAGCCATGTACAACTCATACTTACCTGGCAGGGGAGTTACCATGATCAAGAAGGTGGTTCACCTAGGGTGAGGCTCTGCCATTGCACTCCGGCTGTGCTGACCCTTACGAATTCCCCAAATGTGGGAATCTCGACTGCAAAATTTGTGGTAGTGGGGGACTGCGTTCGCGCTCTCCCCTGATCATCTGTTTAATGATAATACACACTAAATGTATCATGTCCTCAGATTAATTACATGTTCTGTTATTGAAATGAACACATGTCAATGTTGCCACCATCTAGTGTTGAGTAGCACATATTACAATGTTAAAGATTGTCACTGACTTTGAATTGCAAACAAAACAACAATTCAACCTGACTGATCATGCAGCGAGTGTACGGAAAGCTGGTGTTGTACTGCCACCTACTGGTAACAACTTTGCACCTATGCTGCTATGCTTTCAACAACACAACCTGTGTTGTTTTATCAGTACAGGTACTGAGAAATTACTATAAAGAATTTCTAAGCATTTTACATGGGTAATTGTTATAAATTGTATTACGTGTTAGTTACAAGTAATGCTTAAGTTTTATGTGTTGCCTTCATGTCCGGTTTTAAGTGATGTAGTTACCACTCCACGTCACTTGGTGGCGGAAGCGTTTGTCTCAATGGCACAAGAAATAAGCCGGAAGTAGTTTGGTCATGAGGCGGGCTCGACAATTATATTGGTCAAATGTTGATCAAAGCTACTTTACCTTTTGCTAAAATATTCTACCAACCACCAACATTTATGTATTTTATATTGAAGACTATGCATTGTTTGTTTGGTTGAATGAGACTGGGGCGATGCGAATGTTTGAAAAATGTATTTCGCCGCTTACTATTGGACTGACGTGTACCACGTGACCATGACAAGCAGGAGTGATCAAACACTTCCGTTCATTAAAAGTATTTGCAGCCTTCAAAATAATGCAGTCATTCAAAAAGTGCATGGTTGTTGTTTGGTGTGTTGATATGTGACGTTGTGGTTAATAAATGTGTGTAACCGTCACTTTAGGTTGTTGTGTCCGGAATGACATGCTCCCTTCTGACGACTTAGTGGCATCGCTTCTCGGCCTTTTGGCTAAGATCAAGTGTAGTATCTGTTCTTATCAGTTTAATATCTGATACGTCCCCTATCCGGGGACCATATATTAAATTGATTTTTGGATCAGGGAGATGGAATAGGGGCTTGCTCTGTCCACTCCACGCATCGATCTGGTATTGCAGTACCTCCAGAAACGGTGCACCTCCTCTCTTGTCAAAATCAACTTAAATGTCACTATTAATATCTGAAATACAGTTGATAGTACAACAAGTCACTGAGTTCTACAGCATTAATGTGTGGACAGTGTTAGGCTGAGATAATATGGTTATAGTTGCGTACATGTTCATTGTGCACAACACAATTACCACCCGGAATGATGTGGGTACTTGCAGGTAAAGTCGTCCCTTTCTTTACATGTAGTTTTAAACATGCAAACTTTAAACGGATGAAACCGGACTTTGTTTGTTGTAGACGAACAGAAAACTGAACACATATGGTGTGGAAGAGTTGCAAACAGTTGCATGTCTTTGGGTCTGTTACTACCGGTTTTGCACATCGAACTCTGACATGTTTGCCCATTCTTCTTCGCAAAGCATTTCCAACTAAGTCAAATTAGACGGAAGGTGTTTGTGAACAGCATTTTTCAGATATTGCCCAATATTTTGTATTGGAATTAGTTGTTTTTTTCAAGCTAATTTAAATGTGATTTGTTATGTTTCATTATAAAGTTGTTCAAGTTTGATGTCAGTAAAAATCTTAAACGGTGTAGTGTGTGCTACCCACCACTAGATGGTGACAGTATAACATGTGTTACTGTCCCAAACAAAGAAACAGGAAGTGGCTGTAAAGGGAAGCAGGGACACCCAGACCCTTCCAGTACAGGCTAGGCGTATTAGTGTAGATTGCATGATGGGAACAAATAGTTGTGTTCAAGTGTAATATAAATAGTGATAATATTGTAATGATCCAACAATGTTGTGTAGTAGACTCTTGTACATGTGCAGGCTTTTGAGTGTGTGTGTTTGCTAGTGTGCACGCGATGAGCCCATCACTTAACATGGTGTGTGTGTGAATGACTTGTGTGTGTGAGCCATGTACAACTCATACTTACCTGGCAGGGGAGTTACCATGATCAAGAAGGTGGTTCACCTAGGTTGAGGCTCTGCCATTGCACTCCGGCTGTGCTGACCCTTATGAATTCCCCAAATGTGGGAATCTCGACTGCAAAATTTGTGGTAGTGGGGGACTGCGTTCGCGCTCTCCCCTGATCATCTGTTTAATGATAATACACACTAAATGTATCATGTCCTCAGATTAATTACATGTTCTGTTATTGAAATGAACACATGTCAATGTTGCCACCATCTAGTGTTGAGTAGCACATATTACAATGTTAAAGATTGTCACTGACTTTGAATTGCAAACAAAACAACAATTCAACCTGACTGATCATGCAGCGAGTGTACGGAAAGCTGGTGTTGTACTGCCACCTACTGGTAACAACTTTGCACCTATGCTGCTATGCTTTCAACAACACAACCTGTGTTGTTTTATCAGTACAGGTACTGAGAAATTACTATAAAGAATTTCTAAGCATTTTACATGGGTAATTGTTATAAATTGTATTACGTGTTAGTTACAAGTAATGCTTAAGTTTTATGTGTTGCCTTCATGTCCGGTTTTAAGTGATGTAGTTACCACTCCACGTCACTTGGTGGCTGAAGCGTTTGTCTCAATGGCACAAGAAATAAGCTGGAAGTAGTTTGGTCATGAGGCGGGCTCGACAATTATATTGGTCAAATGTTGATCAAAGCTACTTTACCTTTTGCTAAAATATTCTACCAACCACCAACATTTATGTATTTTATATTGAAGACTATGCATTGTTTGTTTGGTTGAATGAGACTGGGGCGATGCGAATGTTTGAAAAATGTATTTCGCCGCTTACTATTGGACTGACGTGTACCACGTGACCATGACAAGCAGGAGTGATCAAACACTTCCGTTCATTAAAAGTATTTGCAGCCTTCAAAATAATGCAGTCATTCAAAAAGCTTATGGTTGTTGTTTGGTGTGTTGATATGTGACGTTGTGGTTAATAAATGTGTGTAACCGTCACTTTAGGTTGTTGTGTCCGGAATGACATGCTCCCTTCTGACGACTTAGTGGCATCGCTTCTCGGCCTTTTGGCTAAGATCAAGTGTAGTATCTGTTCTTATCAGTTTAATATCTGATACGTCCCCTATCCGGGGACCATATATTAAATTGATTTTTGGATCAGGGAGATGGAATAGGGGCTTGCTCTGTCCACTCCACGCATCGATCTGGTATTGCAGTACCTCCAGAAACGGTGCACCCCCTCTCTTGTCAAAATCAATTAAAATGTCACTATTAATATCTGAAATACAGTTGATAGTACAACAAGTCACTGAGTTCTACAGCATTAATGTGTGGACAGTGTTAGGCTGAGATAATATGGTTATAGTTGCGTACATGTTCATTGTGCACAACACAATTACCACCCGGAATGATGTGGGTACTTGCAGGTAAACTCGTCCCTTTCTTTACATGTAGTTTTAAACATGCAAACTTTAAACGGATGAAACCGGACTTTGTTTGTTGTAGACGAACAGAAAACTGAACACATATGGTGTGGAAGAGTTGCAAACAGTTGCATGTCTTTGGGTCTGTTACTACCGGTTTTGCACATCGAAAGACTGACATGTTTGCCCATTCTTCTTCGCAAAGCATTTCCAACTAAGTCAAATTAGACGGAAGGTGTTTGTGAACAGCATTTTTCAGATATTGCCCAATATTTTGTATTGGAATTAGTTGTTTTTTTCAAGCTAATTTAAATGTGATTTGTTATGTTTCATTATAAAGTTGTTCAAGTTTGATGTCAGTAAAAATCTTAAACGGTGTAGTGTGTGCTACCCACCACTAGATGGTGACAGTATAACATGTGTTACTGTCCCAAACAAAGAAACAGGAAGTGGCTGTAAAGGGAAGCAGGGACACCCAGACCCTTCCAGTACAGGCTAGGCGTATTAGTGTAGATTGCATGATGGGAACAAATAGTTGTGTTCAAGTGTAATATAAATAGTGATAATATTGTAATGATCCAACAATGTTGTGTAGTAGACTCTTGTACATGTGCAGGCTTTTGAGTGTGTGTGTTTGCTAGTGTGCACGCGATGAGCCCATCACTTAACATGGTGTGTGTGTGAATGACTTGTGTGTGTGAGCCATGTACAACTCATACTTACCTGGCAGGGGAGTTACCATGATCAAGAAGGTGGTTCACCTAGGGCAGGGGTCGGCAACCCAAAATGTTGAAAGAGCCATATTGGACCAAAAATACAAAAAACAAATCTGTCTGGAGCTGCAAAAAATTAAAAGCCATATTACATACAGATAGTGTGTCATGAGATATACATTGAATTAAGAGGACTTAAAGGAAACTAAATGAGCTCAAATATAGCTACAAACGAGGCATAATGATGCAATATGTACATATCGCTAGCCTAAATAGCATGTTAGCATCGATTAGCTTGCAGTCATGCAGTGACCAAATATGTCTGATTAGCACTCCACACAAGTCAATAACATCAACAAAACTCACCTTTGTGTACTCATGCACAACGTTAAAAGTGTGGTGGACAAAATGAGACAGAAAAAGAAGTGGCATAAAACACGTCCTAGAAAGTCGGAGAAAGTGATACATGTAAACAAACTATACGGTGAGTTCAAGGACCGCCAAAATTAGTAGGACAAACCGGCGCTCGCCAAATACTCGAATCAGTGAAGCATGTTTAATATAAGCAGTGTGATTTATAACAATTAGGGAGGTTTGTGTCATGTTTGTCCTCCTACAGAAACCATACTAAACAAAAAAAATAGATTTTTTTCCCCTCATCTTTTTCCATTCTTCATACATTTTTGAAAAATCTCCAGAGAGCCACTAGGGCGGCGCTAAAGAGCCGCATGCGGCTCTAGAGCCGCGGGTTGCCGACCCCCGACCTAGGGTGAGGCTCTGCCATTGCACTCCGGCTGTGCTGACCCTTACGAATTCCCCAAATGTGGGAATCTCGACTGCAAAATTTGTGGTAGTGGGGGACTGCGTTCGCGCTCTCCCCTGATCATCTGTTTAATGATAATACACACTAAATGTATCATGTCCTCAGATTAATTACATGTTCTGTTATTGAAATGAACACATGTCAATGTTGCCACCATCTAGTGTTGAGTAGCACATATTACAATGTTAAAGATTGTCACTGACTTTGAATTGCAAACAAAACAACAATTCAACCTGACTGATCATGCAGCGAGTGTACGGAAAGCTGGTGTTGTACTGCCACCTACTGGTAACAACTTTGCACCTATGCTGCTATGCTTTCAACAACACAACCTGTGTTGTTTTATCAGTACAGGTACTGAGAAATTACTATAAAGAATTTCTAAGCATTTTACATGGGTAATTGTTATAAATTGTATTACGTGTTAGTTACAAGTAATGCTTAAGTTTTATGTGTTGCCTTCATGTCCGGTTTTAAGTGATGTAGTTACCACTCCACGTCACTTGGTGGCGGAAGCGTTTGTCTCAATGGCACAAGAAATAAGCCGGAAGTAGTTTGGTCATGAGGCGGGCTCGACAATTATATTGGTCAAATGTTGATCAAAGCTACTTTACCTTTTGCTAAAATATTCTACCAACCACCAACATTTATGTATTTTATATTGAAGACTATGCATTGTTTGTTTGGTTGAATGAGACTGGGGCGATGCGAATGTTTGAAAAATGTATTTCGCCGCTTACTATTGGACTGACGTGTACCACGTGACCATGACAAGCAGGAGTGATCAAACACTTCCGTTCATTAAAAGTATTTGCAGCCTTCAAAATAATGCAGTCATTCAAAAAGTGCATGGTTGTTGTTTGGTGTGTTGATATGTGACGTTGTGGTTAATAAATGTGTGTAACCGTCACTTTAGGTTGTTGTGTCCGGAATGACATGCTCCCTTCTGACGACTTAGTGGCATCGCTTCTCGGCCTTTTGGCTAAGATCAAGTGTAGTATCTGTTCTTATCAGTTTAATATCTGATACGTCCCCTATCCGGGGACCATATATTAAATTGATTTTTGGATCAGGGAGATGGAATAGGGGCTTGCTCTGTCCACTCCACGCATCGATCTGGTATTGCAGTACCTCCAGAAACGGTGCACCCCCTCTCTTGTCAAAATCAATTAAAATGTCACTATTAATATCTGAAATACAGTTGATAGTACAACAAGTCACTGAGTTCTACAGCATTAATGTGTGGACAGTGTTAGGCTGAGATAATATGGTTATAGTTGCGTACATGTTCATTGTGCACAACACAATTACCACCCGGAATGATGTGGGTACTTGCAGGTAAAGTCGTCCCTTTCTTTACATGTAGTTTTAAACATGCAAACTTTAAACGGATGAAACCGGACTTTGTTTGTTGTAGACGAACAGAAAACTGAACACATATGGTGTGGAAGAGTTGCAAACAGTTGCATGTCTTTGGGTCTGTTACTACCGGTTTTGCACATCGAAAGACTGACATGTTTGCCCATTCTTCTTCGCAAAGCATTTCCAACTAAGTCAAATTAGACGGAAGGTGTTTGTGAACAGCATTTTTCAGATATTGCCCAATATTTTGTATTGGAATTAGTTGTTTTTTTCAAGCTAATTTAAATGTGATTTGTTATGTTTCATTATAAAGTTGTTCAAGTTTGATGTCAGTAAAAATCTTAAACGGTGTAGTGTGTGCTACCCACCACTAGATGGTGACAGTATAACATGTGTTACTGTCCCAAACAAAGAAACAGGAAGTGGCTGTAAAGGGAAGCAGGGACACCCAGACCCTTCCAGTACAGGCTAGGCGTATTAGTGTAGATTGCATGATGGGAACAAATAGTTGTGTTCAAGTGTAATATAAATAGTGATAATATTGTAATGATCCAACAATGTTGTGTAGTAGACTCTTGTACATGTGCAGGCTTTTGAGTGTGTGTGTTTGCTAGTGTGCACGCGATGAGCCCATCACTTAACATGGTGTGTGTGTGAATGACTTGTGTGTGTGAGCCATGTACAACTCATACTTACCTGGCAGGGGAGTTACCATGATCAAGAAGGTGGTTCACCTAGGGTGAGGCTCTGCCATTGCACTCCGGCTGTGCTGACCCTTACGAATTCCCCAAATGTGGGAATCTCGACTGCAAAATTTGTGGTAGTGGGGGACTGCGTTCGCGCTCTCCCCTGATCATCTGTTTAATGATAATACACACTAAATGTATCATGTCCTCAGATTAATTACATGTTCTGTTATTGAAATGAACACATGTCAATGTTGCCACCATCTAGTGTTGAGTAGCACATACTACAATGTTAAAGATTGTCACTGACTTTGAATTGCAAACAAAACAACAATTCAACCTGACTGATCATGCAGCGAGTGTACGGAAAGCTGGTGTTGTACTGCCACCTACTGGTAACAACTTTGCACCTATGCTGCTATGCTTTCAACAACACAACCTGTGTTGTTTTATCAGTACAGGTACTGAGAAATTACTATAAAGAATTTCTAAGCATTTTACATGGGTAATTGTTATAAATTGTATTACGTGTTAGTTACAAGTAATGCTTAAGTTTTATGTGTTGCCTTCATGTCCGGTTTTAAGTGATGTAGTTACCACTCCACGTCACTTGGTGGCGGAAGCGTTTGTCTCAATGGCACAAGAAATAAGCCGGAAGTAGTTTGGTCATGAGGCGGGCTCGACAATTATATTGGTCAAATGTTGATCAAAGCTACTTTACCTTTTGCTAAAATATTCTACCAACCACCAACATTTATGTATTTTATATTGAAGACTATGCATTGTTTGTTTGGTTGAATGAGACTGGGGCGATGCGAATGTTTGAAAAATGTATTTCGCCGCTTACTATTGGACTGACGTGTACCACGTGACCATGACAAGCAGGAGTGATCAAACACTTCCGTTCATTAAAAGTATTTGCAGCCTTCAAAATAATGCAGTCATTCAAAAAGTGCATGGTTGTTGTTTGGTGTGTTGATATGTGACGTTGTGGTTAATAAATGTGTGTAACCGTCACTTTAGGTTGTTGTGTCCGGAATGACATGCTCCCTTCTGACGACTTAGTGGCATCGCTTCTCGGCCTTTTGGCTAAGATCAAGTGTAGTATCTGTTCTTATCAGTTTAATATCTGATACGTCCCCTATCCGGGGACCATATATTAAATTGATTTTTGGATCAGGGAGATGGAATAGGGGCTTGCTCTGTCCACTCCACGCATCGATTTGGTATTGCAGTACCTCCAGAAACGGTGCACCTCCTCTCTTGTCAAAATCAATTAAAATGCCACTATTAATATCTGAAATACAGTTGATAGTACAACAAGTCACTGAGTTCTACAGCATTAATGTGTGGACAGTGTTAGGCTGAGATAATATGGTTATAGTTGCGTACATGTTCATTGTGCACAACACAATTACCACCCGGAATGATGTGGGTACTTGCAGGTAAAGTCGTCCCTTTCTTTACATGTAGTTTTAAACATGCAAACTTTAAACGGATGAAACCGGACTTTGTTTGTTGTAGACGAACAGAAAACTGAACACATATGGTGTGGAAGAGTTGCAAACAGTTGCATGTCTTTGGGTCTGTTACTACCGGTTTTGCACATCGAAAGACTGACATGTTTGCCCATTCTTCTTCGCAAAGCATTTCCAACTAAGTCAAATTAGACGGAAGGTGTTTGTGAACAGCATTTTTCAGATATTGCCCAATATTTTGTATTGGAATTAGTTGTTTTTTTCAAGCTAATTTAAATGTGATTTGTTATGTTTCATTATAAAGTTGTTCAAGTTTGATGTCAGTAAAAATCTTAAACGGTGTAGTGTGTGCTACCCACCACTAGATGGTGACAGTATAACATGTGTTACTGTCCCAAACAAAGAAACAGGAAGTGGCTGTAAAGGGAAGCAGGGGCACCCAGACCCTTCCAGTACAGGCTAGGCGTATTAGTGTAGATTGCATGATGGGAACAAATAGTTGTGTTCAAGTGTAATATAAATAGTGATAATATTGTAATGATCAAACAATGTTGTGTAGTAGACTCTTGTACATGTGCAGGCTTTTGAGTGTGTGTGTTTGCTAGTGTGCACGCGATGAGCCCATCACTTAACATGGTGTGTGTGTGAATGACTTGTGTGTGTGAGCCATGTACAACTCATACTTACCTGGCAGGGGAGTTACCATGATCAAGAAGGTGGTTCACCTAGGGTGAGGCTCTGCCATTGCACTCCGGCTGTGCTGACCCTTACGAATTCCCCAAATGTGGGAATCTCGACTGCAAAATTTGTGGTAGTGGGGGACTGTGTTCGCGCTCTCCCCTGATCATCTGTTTAATGATAATACACACTAAATGTATCATGTCCTCAGATTAATTACATGTTCTGTTATTGAAATGAACACATGTCAATGTTGCCACCATCTAGTGTTGAGTAGCACATATTACAATGTTAAAGATTGTCACTGACTTTGAATTGCAAACAAAACAACAATTCAACCTGACTGATCATGCAGCGAGTGTACGGAAAGCTGGTGTTGTACTGCCACCTACTGGTAACAACTTTGCACCTATGCTGCTATGCTTTCAACAACACAACCTGTGTTGTTTTATCAGTACAGGTACTGAGAAATTACTATAAAGAATTTCTAAGCATTTTACATGGGTAATTGTTATAAATTGTATTACGTGTTAGTTACAAGTAATGCTTAAGTTTTATGTGTTGCCTTCATGTCCGGTTTTAAGTGATGTAGTTACCACTCCACGTCACTTGGTGGCGGAAGCGTTTGTCTCAATGGCACAAGAAATAAGCCGAAAGTAGTTTGGTCATGAGGCGGGCTCGACAATTATATTGGTCAAATGTTGATCAAAGCTACTTTACCTTTTGCTAAAATATTCTACCAACCACCAACATTTATGTATTTTATATTGAAGACTATGCATTGTTTGTTTGGTTGAATGAGACTGGGGCGATGCGAATGTTTGAAAAATGTATTTCGCCGCTTACTATTGGACTGACGTGTACCACGTGACCATGACAAGCAGGAGTGATCAAACACTTCCGTTCATTAAAAGTATTTGCAGCCTTCAACATAATGCAGTCATTCAAAAAGTGCATGGTTGTTGTTTGGTGTGTTGATATGTGACGTTGTGGTTAATAAATGTGTGTAACCGTCACTTTAGGTTGTTGTGTCCGGAATGACATGCTCCCTTCTGACGACTTAGTGGCATCGCTTCTCGGCCTTTTGGCTAAGATCAAGTGTAGTATCTGTTCTTATCAGTTTAATATCTGATACGTCCCCTATCCGGGGACCATATATTAAATTGATTTTTGGATCAGGGAGATGGAATAGGGGCTTGCTCTGTCCACTCCACGCATCGATCTGGTATTGCAGTACCTCCAGAAACGGTGCACCCCCTCTCTTGTCAAAATCAATTAAAATGTCACTATTAATATCTGAAATACAATTGATAGTACAACAAGTCACTGAGTTCTACAGCATTAATGTGTGGACAGTGTTAGGCTGAGATAATATGGTTATAGTTGCGTACATGTTCATTGTGCACAACACAATTACCACCCGGAATGATGTGGGTACTTGCAGGTAAAGTCGTCCCTTTCTTTACATGTAGTTTTAAACATGCAAACTTTAAACGGATGAAACCGGACTTTGTTTGTTGTAGACGAACAGAAAACTGAACACATATGGTGTGGAAGAGTTGCAAACAGTTGCATGTCTTTGGGTCTGTTACTACCGGTTTTGCACATCGAAAGACTGACATGTTTGCCCATTCTTCTTCGCAAAGCATTTCCAACTAAGTCAAATTAGACGGAAGGTGTTTGTGAACAGCATTTTTCAGATATTGCCCAATATTTTGTATTGGAATTAGTTGTTTTTTTCAAGCTAATTTAAATGTGATTTGTTATGTTTCATTATAAAGTTGTTCAAGTTTGATGTCAGTAAAAATCTTAAACGGTGTAGTGTGTGCTACCCACCACTAGATGGTGACAGTATAACATGTGTTACTGTCCCAAACAAAGAAACAGGAAGTGGCTGTAAAGGGAAGCAGGGACACCCAGACCCTTCCAGTACAGGCTAGGCGTATTAGTGTAGATTGCATGATGGGAACAAATAGTTGTGTTCAAGTGTAATATAAATAGTGATAATATTGTAATGATCAAACAATGTTGTGTAGTAGACTCTTGTACATGTGCAGGCTTTTGAGTGTGTGTGTTTGCTAGTGTGCACGCGATGAGCCCATCACTTAACATGGTGTGTGTGTGAATGACTTGTGTGTGTGAGCCATGTACAACTCATACTTACCTGGCAGGGGAGTTACCATGATCAAGAAGGTGGTTCACCTAGGGTGAGGCTCTGCCATTGCACTCCGGCTGTGCTGACCCTTACGAATTCCCCAAATGTGGGAATCTCGACTGCAAAATTTGTGGTAGTGGGGGACTGCGTTCGCGCTCTCCCCTGATCATCTGTTTAATGATAATACACACTAAATGTATCATGTCCTCAGATTAATTACATGTTCTGTTATTGAAATGAACACATGTCAATGTTGCCACCATCTAGTGTTGAGTAGCACATATTACAATGTTAAAGATTGTCACTGACTTTGAATTGCAAACAAAACAACAATTCAACCTGACTGATCATGCAGCGAGTGTACGGAAAGCTGGTGTTGTACTGCCACCTACTGGTAACAACTTTGCACCTATGCTGCTATGCTTTCAACAACACAACCTGTGTTGTTTTATCAGTACAGGTACTGAGAAATTACTATAAAGAACTTCTAAGCATTTTACATGGGTAATTGTTATAAATTGTATTACGTGTTAGTTACAAGTAATGCTTAAGTTTTATGTGTTGCCTTCATGTCCGGTTTTAAGTGATGTAGTTACCACTCCACGTCACTTGGTGGCGGAAGCGTTTGTCTCAATGGCACAAGAAATAAGCCGGAAGTAGTTTGGTCATGAGGCGGGCTCGACAATTATATTGGTCAAATGTTGATCAAAGCTACTTTACCTTTTGCTAAAATATTCTACCAACCACCAACATTTATGTATTTTATATTGAAGACTATGCATTGTTTGTTTGGTTGAATGAGACTGGGGCGATGCGAATGTTGGAAAAATGTATTTCGCCGCTTACTATTGGACTGACGTGTACCACGTGACCATGACAAGCAGGAGTGATCAAACACTTCCGTTCATTAAAAGTATTTGCAGCCTTCAAAATAATGCAGTCATTCAAAAAGTGCATGGTTGTTGTTTGGTGTGTTGATATGTGACGTTGTGGTTAATAAATGTGTGTAACCGTCACTTTAGGTTGTTGTGTCCGGAATGACATGCTCCCTTCTGACGACTTAGTGGCATCGCTTCTCGGCCTTTTGGCTAAGATCAAGTGTAGTATCTGTTCTTATCAGTTTAATATCTGATACGTCCCCTATCCGGGGACCATATATTAAATTGATTTTTGGATCAGGGAGATGGAATAGGGGCTTGCTCTGTCCACTGCACGCATCGATCTGGTATTGCAGTACCTCCAGAAACGGTGCACCTCCTCTCTTGTCAAAATCAATTAAAATGTCACTATTAATATCTGAAATACAGTTGATAGTACAACAAGTCACTGAGTTCTACAGCATTAATGTGTGGACAGTGTTAGGCTGAGATAATATGGTTATAGTTGCGTACATGTTCATTGTGCACAACACAATTACCACCCGGAATGATGTGGGTACTTGCAGGTAAAGTCGTCCCTTTCTTTACATGTAGTTTTAAACATGCAAACTTTAAACGGATGAAACCGGACTTTGTTTGTTGTAGACGAACAGAAAACTGAACACATATGGTGTGGAAGAGTTGCAAACAGTTGCATGTCTTTGGGTCTGTTACTACCGGTTTTGCACATCGAAAGACTGACATGTTTGCCCATTCTTCTTCGCAAAGCATTTCCAACTAAGTCAAATTAGACGGAAGGTGTTTGTGAACAGCATTTTTCAGATATTGCCCAATATTTTGTATTGGAATTAGTTGTTTTTTTCAAGCTAATTTAAATGTGATTTGTTATGTTTCATTATAAAGTTGTTCAAGTTTGATGTCAGTAAAAATCTTAAACGGTGTAGTGTGTGCTACCCACCACTAGATGGTGACAGTATAACATGTGTTACTGTCCCAAACAAAGAAACAGGAAGTGGCTGTAAAGGGAAGCAGGGGCACCCAGACCCTTCCAGTACAGGCTAGGCGTATTAGTGTAGATTGCATGATGGGAACAAATAGTTGTGTTCAAGTGTAATATAAATAGTGATAATATTGTAATGATCAAACAATGTTGTGTAGTAGACTCTTGTACATGTGCAGGCTTTTGAGTGTGTGTGTTTGCTAGTGTGCACGCGATGAGCCCATCACTTAACATGGTGTGTGTGTGAATGACTTGTGTGTGTGAGCCATGTACAACTCATACTTACCTGGCAGGGGAGTTACCATGATCAAGAAGGTGGTTCACCTAGGGCAGGGGTCGGCAACCTTTACCACTCAAAGAGCCATTTTGGCAAGTTTCACAAATTAAAGAAAGTGATGGGAGCCACAAAAAAAATTTACAATTTAAAATGAAAAACACTGCATGCAGAGCTTAAATGCTTTGTGCTATATTAACCAGGGGTCTCCGACACACGCACCGGCACGCACTTTAATGTGGACATTTGATGTTAGTGCAGCCCGCGAGTTTTGAATGAATGGCGCTTGATAGCGTCATACTTGCCAATCCTCTCATTTTTCCCCGGGAGACTCCCGAATATCAGAGCGTGATGACACCGCCCTCTACAGTCTGCCCTAAAAGTGTACCTGCTTGACCACACGTAAGTGACAACAAGGCGTACTACCTCAACAACCACACATCTTACACTGACGGTGCCAATACCCAGAATCCCATGCAGCACTAACTCTTCCGTACTAGTTCAGCAACCACACATCTTACACTGACGGTACCAATACACATCTTACACTGACGGTACCAATACCCAGAATCCCATGCAGCACTAACTCTTCCGCTCAACCAACGCAAGGAGAGGGGGGGGGTTGATGTGTGTGGGGGGGGGGGGGTTGTGGTAGCGGGGTGTATAATCTAGACCGGAAGAGTTAGGACTGCATGGGATTCTGGGTAATGGTTGTGTTGTGTTTATGTTGTGTTACAGTGCAGATGTTCTCCAGAAATGTGTTTTTCATTCTTTTTTGGTGTGGGTTCACAGTGTGGCGCATATTTGTAACGTAACAATGTTAAAGTTGTTTGATACGGCTACCGTCAGTGTAAGATGTGTGGCTGATGACTAAGTATGCTTTGCTGTCTGCTGTGTGTGCGATTAATAACAACATGCAACATGCGGCTGGACTGGCACGCTGTATGTAAATGCTATAGAGGACAATTACTGCAGTGCAATCAGGGCACGCCCTTTATCTAGTACTCATAGTTTAAATAGGATTATTTTTTCCCTGGGAGTTATTTATGAGAGACACTGAGATCCATAAATCTCCTGGGAAAATCGGGGGGTCGGCAAGTATGTAGCTGAGCCGCATCAGAGTGGTCAAAGAGCCGCATGCGGCTCCGGAGCCGCGGGTTGCCGACCCCTGACCTAGGGTGAGGCTCTGCCATTGCACTCCGGCTGTGCTGACCCTTACGAATTCCCCAAATGTGGGAATCTCGACTGCAAAATTTGTGGTAGTGGGGGACTGCGTTCGCGCTCTCCCCTGATCATCTGTTTAATGATAATACACACTAAATGTATCATGTCCTCAGATTAATTACATGTTCTGTTATTGAAATGAACACATGTCAATGTTGCCACCATCTAGTGTTGAGTAGCACATATTACAATGTTAAAGATTGTCACTGACTTTGAATTGCAAACAAAACAACAATTCAACCTGACTGATCATGCAGCGAGTGTACGGAAAGCTGGTGTTGTACTGCCACCTACTGGTAACAACTTTGCACCTATGCTGCTATGCTTTCAACAACACAACCTGTGTTGTTTTATCAGTACAGGTACTGAGAAATTACTATAAAGAATTTCTAAGCATTTTACATGGGTAATTGTTATAAATTGTATTACGTGTTAGTTACAAGTAATGCTTAAGTTTTATGTGTTGCCTTCATGTCCGGTTTTAAGTGATGTAGTTACCACTCCACGTCACTTGGTGGCGGAAGCGTTTGTCTCAATGGCACAAGAAATAAGCCGGAAATAGTTTGGTCATGAGGCGGGCTCGACAATTATATTGGTCAAATGTTGATCAAAGCTACTTTACCTTTTGCTAAAATATTCTACCAACCACCAACATTTATGTATTTTATATTGAAGACTATGCATTGTTGGTTTGGTTGAATGAGACTGGGGCGATGCGAATGTTTGAAAAATGTATTTCGCCGCTTACTATTGGACTGACGTGTACCACGTGACCATGACAAGCAGGAGTGATCAAACACTTCCGTTCATTAAAAGTATTTGCAGCCTTCAAAATAATGCAGTCATTCAAAAAGTGCATGGTTGTTGTTTGGTGTGTTGATATGTGACGTTGTGGTTAATAAATGTGTGTAACCGTCACTTTAGGTTGTTGTGTCCGGAATGACATGCTCCCTTCTGACGACTTAGTGGCATCGCTTCTCGGCCTTTTGGCTAAGATCAAGTGTAGTATCTGTTCTTATCAGTTTAATATCTGATACGTCCCCTATCCGGGGACCATATATTAAATTGATTTTTGGATCAGGGAGATGGAATAGGGGCTTGCTCTGTCCACTCCACGCATCGATCTGGTATTGCAGTACCTCCAGAAACGGTGCACCTCCTCTCTTGTCAACATCAATTAAAATGTCACTATTAATATCTGAAATACAGTTGATAGTACAACAAGTCACTGAGTTCTACAGCATTAATGTGTGGACAGTGTTAGGCTGAGATAATATGGTTATAGTTGCGTACATGTTCATTGTGCACAACACAATTACCACCCGGAATGATGTGGGTACTTGCAGGTAAAGTCGTCCCTTTCTTTACATGTAGTTTTAAACATGCAAACTTTAAACGGATGAAACCGGACTTTGTTTGTTGTAGACGAACAGAAAACTGAACACATATGGTGTGGAAGAGTTGCAAACAGTTGCATGTCTTTGGGTCTGTTACTACCGGTTTTGCACATCGAAAGACTGACATGTTTGCCCATTCTTCTTCGCAAAGCATTTCCAACTAAGTCAAATTAGACGGAAGGTGTTTGTGAACAGCATTTTTCAGATATTGCCCAATATTTTGTATTGGAATTAGTTGTTTTTTTCAAGCTAATTTAAATGTGATTTGTTATGTTTCATTATAAAGTTGTTCAAGTTTGATGTCAGTAAAAATCTTAAACGGTGTAGTGTGTGCTACCCACCACTAGATGGTGACAGTATAACATGTGTTACTGTCCCAAACAAAGAAACAGGAAGTGGCTGTAAAGGGAAGCAGGGACACCCAGACCCTTCCAGTACAGGCTAGGCGTATTAGTGTAGATTGCATGATGGGAACAAATAGTTGTGTTCAAGTGTAATATAAATAGTGATAATATTGTAATGATCCAACAATGTTGTGTAGTAGACTCTTGTACATGTGCAGGCTTTTGAGTGTGTGTGTTTGCTAGTGTGCACGCGATGAGCCCATCACTTAACATGGTGTGTGTGTGAATGACTTGTGTGTGTGAGCCATGTACAACTCATACTTACCTGGCAGGGGAGTTACCATGATCAAGAAGGTGGTTCACCTAGGGTGAGGCTCTGCCATTGCACTCCGGCTGTGCTGACCCTTACGAATTCCCCAAATGTGGGAATCTCGACTGCAAAATTTGTGGTAGTGGGGGACTGCGTTCGCGCTCTCCCCTGATCATCTGTTTAATGATAATACACACTAAATGTATCATGTCCTCAGATTAATTACATGTTCTGTTATTGAAATGAACACATGTCAATGTTGCCACCATCTAGTGTTGAGTAGCACATATTACAATGTTAAAGATTGTCACTGACTTTGAATTGCAAACAAAACAACAATTCAACCTGACTGATCATGCAGCGAGTGTACGGAAAGCTGGTGTTGTACTGCCACCTACTGGTAACAACTTTGCACCTATGCTGCTATGCTTTCAACAACACAACCTGTGTTGTTTTATCAGTACAGGTACTGAGAAATTACTATAAAGAATTTCTAAGCATTTTACATGGGTAATTGTTATAAATTGTATTACGTGTTAGTTACAAGTAATGCTTAAGTTTTATGTGTTGCCTTCATGTCCGGTTTTAAGTGATGTAGTTACCACTCCACGTCACTTGGTGGCGGAAGCGTTTGTCTCAATGGCACAAGAAATAAGCCGAAAGTAGTTTGGTCATGAGGCGGGCTCGACAATTATATTGGTCAAATGTTGATCAAAGCTACTTTACCTTTTGCTAAAATATTCTACCAACCACCAACATTTATGTATTTTATATTGAAGACTATGCATTGTTTGTTTGGTTGAATGAGACTGGGGCGATGCGAATGTTTGAAAAATGTATTTCGCCGCTTACTATTGGACTGACGTGTACCACGTGACCATGACAAGCAGGAGTGATCAAACACTTCCGTTCATTAAAAGTATTTGCAGCCTTCAAAATAATGCAGTCATTCAAAAAGTGCATGGTTGTTGTTTGGTGTGTTGATATGTGACGTTGTGGTTAATAAATGTGTGTAACCGTCACTTTAGGTTGTTGTGTCCGGAATGACATGCTCCCTTCTGACGACTTAGTGGCATCGCTTCTCGGCCTTTTGGCTAAGATCAAGTGTAGTATCTGTTCTTATCAGTTTAATATCTGATACGTCCCCTATCCGGGGACCATATATTAAATTGATTTTTGGATCAGGGAGATGGAATAGGGGCTTGCTCTGTCCACTCCACGCATCGATCTGGTATTGCAGTACCTCCAGAAACGGTGCACCTCCTCTCTTGTCAAAATCAATTAAAATGTCACTATTAATATCTGAAATACAGTTGATAGTACAACAAGTCACTGAGTTCTACAGCATTAATGTGTGGACAGTGTTACCTTTACCTTTTGCTAAAATATTCTACCAACCACCAACATTTATGTATTTTATATTGAAGACTATGCATTGTTTGTTTGGTTGAATGAGACTGGGGCGATGCGAATGTTTGAAAAATGTATTTCGCCGCTTACTATTGGACTGACGTGTACCACGTGACCATGACAAGCAGGAGTGATCAAACACTTCCGTTCATTAAAAGTATTTGCAGCCTTCAAAATAATGCAGTCATTCAAAAAGTGCATGGTTGTTGTTTGGTGTGTTGATATGTGACGTTGTGGTTAATAAATGTGTGTAACCGTCACTTTAGGTTGTTGTGTCCGGAATGACATGCTCCCTTCTGACGACTTAGTGGCATCGCTTCTCGGCCTTTTGGCTAAGATCAAGTGTAGTATCTGTTCTTATCAGTTTAATATCTGATACGTCCCCTATCCGGGGACCATATATTAAATTGATTTTTGGATCAGGGAGATGGAATAGGGGCTTGCTCTGTCCACTCCACGCATCGATCTGGTATTGCAGTACCTCCAGAAACGGTGCACCCCTCTTGTCAAAATCAATTAAAATGTCACTATTAATATCTGAAATACAGTTGATAGTACAACAAGTCACTGAGTTCTACAGCATTAATGTGTGGACAGTGTTAGGCTGAGATAATATGGTTATAGTTGCGTACATGTTCATTGTGCACAACACAATTACCACCCGGAATGATGTGGGTACTTGCAGGTAAACTCGTCCCTTTCTTTACATGTAGTTTTAAACATGCAAACTTTAAACGGATGAAACCGGACTTTGTTTGTTGTAGACGAACAGAAAACTGAACACATATGGTGTGGAAGAGTTGCAAACAGTTGCATGTCTTTGGGTCTGTTACTACCGGTTTTGCACATCGAAAGACTGACATGTTTGCCCATTCTTCTTCGCAAAGCATTTCCAACTAAGTCAAATTAGACGGAAGGTGTTTGTGAACAGCATTTTTCAGATATTGCCCAATATTTTGTATTGGAATTAGTTGTTTTTTTCAAGCTAATTTAAATGTGATTTGTTATGTTTCATTATAAAGTTGTTCAAGTTTGATGTCAGTGAAAATCTTAAACGGTGTAGTGTGTGCTACCCACCACTAGATGGTGACAGTATAACATGTGTTACTGTCCCAAACCAAGAAACAGGAAGTGGCTGTAAAGGGAGGCAGGGACACCCAGACCCTTCCAGTACAGGCTAGGCGTAGTAGTGTAGATTGCATGATGGGAACAAATAGTTGTGTTCAAGTGTAATATAAATAGTGATAATATTGTAATGATCCAACAATGTTGTGTAGTAGACTCTTGTACATGTGCAGGCTTTTGAGTGTGTGTGTTTGCTAGTGTGCACGCGATGAGCCCATCACTTAACATGGTGTGTGTGTGAATGACTTGTGTGTGTGAGCCATGTACAACTCATACTTACCTGGCAGGGGAGTTACCATGATCAAGAAGGTGGTTCACCTAGGGTGAGGCTCTGCCATTGCACTCCGGCTGTGCTGACCCTTACGAATTCCCCAAATGTGGGAATCTCGACTGCAAAATTTGTGGTAGTGGGGGACTGCGTTCGCGCTCTCCCCTGATCATCTGTTTAATGATAATACACACTAAATGTATCATGTCCTCAGATTAATTACATGTTCTGTTATTGAAATGAACACATGTCAATGTTGCCACCATCTAGTGTTGAGTAACACATATTACAATGTTAAAGATTGTCACTGACTTTGAATTGCAAACAAAACAACAATTCAACCTGACTGATCATGCAGCGAGTGTACGGAAAGCTGGTGTTGTACTGCCACCTACTGGTAACAACTTTGCACCTATGCTGCTATGCTTTCAACAACACAACCTGTGTTGTTTTATCAGTACAGGTACTGAGAAATTACTATAAAGAATTTCTAAGCATTTTACATGGGTAATTGTTATAAATTGTATTACGTGTTAGTTACAAGTAATGCTTAAGTTTTATGTGTTGCCTTCATGTCCGGTTTTAAGTGATGTAGTTACCACTCCACGTCACTTGGTGGCTGAAGCGTTTGTCTCAATGGCACAAGAAATAAGCCGGAAGTAGTTTGGTCATGAGGCGGGCTCGACAATTATATTGGTCAAATGTTGATCAAAGCTACTTTACCTTTTGCTAAAATATTCTACCAACCACCAACATTTATGTATTTTATATTGAAGACTATGCATTGTTTGTTTGGTTGAATGAGACTGGGGCGATGCGAATGTTTGAAAAATGTATTTCGCCGCTTACTATTGGACTGACGTGTACCACGTGACCATGACAAGCAGGAGTGATCAAACACTTCCGTTCATTAAAAGTATTTGCAGCCTTCAAAATAATGCAGTCATTCAAAAAGCTTATGGTTGTTGTTTGGTGTGTTGATATGTGACGTTGTGGTTAATAAATGTGTGTAACCGTCACTTTAGGTTGTTGTGTCCGGAATGACATGCTCCCTTCTGACGACTTAGTGGCATCGCTTCTCGGCCTTTTGGCTAAGATCAAGTGTAGTATCTGTTCTTATCAGTTTAATATCTGATACGTCCCCTATCCGGGGACCATATATTAAATTGATTTTTGGATCAGGGAGATGGAATAGGGGCTTGCTCTGTCCACTCCACGCATCGATCTGGTATTGCAGTACCTCCAGAAACGGTGCACCCCCTCTCTTGTCAAAATCAATTAAAATGTCACTATTAATATCTGAAATACAGTTGATAGTACAACAAGTCACTGAGTTCTACAGCATTAATGTGTGGACAGTGTTAGGCTGAGATAATATGGTTATAGTTGCGTACATGTTCATTGTGCACAACACAATTACCACCCGGAATGATGTGGGTACTTGCAGGTAAAGTCGTCCCTTTCTTTACATGTAGTTTTAAACATGCAAACTTTAAACGGATGAAACCGGACTTTGTTTGTTGTAGACGAACAGAAAACTGAACACATATGGTGTGGAAGAGTTGCAAACAGTTGCATGTCTTTGGGTCTGTTACTACCGGTTTTGCACATCGAAAGACTGACATGTTTGCCCATTCTTCTTCGCAAAGCATTTCCAACTAAGTCAAATTAGACGGAAGGTGTTTGTGAACAGCATTTTTCAGATATTGCCCAATATTTTGTATTGGAATTAGTTGTTTTTTTCAAGCTAATTTAAATGTGATTTGTTATGTTTCATTATAAAGTTGTTCAAGTTTGATGTCAGTAAAAATCTTAAACGGTGTAGTGTGTGCTACCCACCACTAGATGGTGACAGTATAACATGTGTTACTGTCCCAAACAAAGAAACAGGAAGTGGCTGTAAAGGGAAGCAGGGACACCCAGACCCTTCCAGTACAGGCTAGGCGTATTAGTGTAGATTGCATGATGGGAACAAATAGTTGTGTTCAAGTGTAATATAAATAGTGATAATATTGTAATGATCAAACAATGTTGTGTAGTAGACTCTTGTACATGTGCAGGCTTTTGAGTGTGTGTGTTTGCTAGTGTGCACGCGATGAGCCCATCACTTAACATGGTGTGTGTGTGAATGACTTGTGTGTGTGAGCCATGTACAACTCATACTTACCTGGCAGGGGAGTTACCATGATCAAGAAGGTGGTTCACCTAGGGCAGGGGTCGGCAACCCGCGGCTCCGGAGCCGCATGCGGCTCTTTGACCACTCTGATGCGGCTCAGCTACATACTTGCCGACCCCCCGATTTTCCCAGGAGACTTATGGATCTCAGTGTCTCTCATAAATAACTCCCAGGGAAAAAATAATCCTATTTAGACTATAAATACTAGATAAAGGGCATGCCCTGATTGCACTGCAGTAATTGTCCTCTATAGCATTTACATACAGCGTGCCAGTCCAGCCGCATGTTGCATGTTGTTATTAATCGCACACACAGGAGACAGCAAAGCATACTTACTCATCAGCCACACAGCTTACACTGACGGTAGCCGTATCAAACAACTTTAACATTGTTACGTTACAAATATGCGCCACACTGTGAACCCACACCAAAAAAGAATGAAAAACACATTTCTGGAGAACATCTGCACTGTAACACAACATAAACACAACACAACCATTACCCAGAATCCCATGCAGTCATAACTCTTCCGGTCTAGATTATACACCCCGCTACCACAACCCCCCCACACATCAACCCCCCCCCCCCCCTCTCCTTGCGTTGGTTGAGCGGAAGAGTTAGTGCTGCATGGGATTCTGGGTATTGGTACCGTCAGTGTAAGATGTGTATTGGTACCGTCAGTGTCAGATGTGTATTGGTACCGTCAGTGTAAGATGTGTGGTTGCTGAACTAGTACGGAAGAGTTAGTGCTGCATGGGATTCTGGGTATTGGCACCGTCAGTGTAAGATGTGTGGTTGCTGAGGTAGTACGCCTTGCTGTCACTTATGTGTGGTCAAGCAGGCATACTGTAGAGGGCGGTGTCATCACGCTCTGTTATTCGGGAGTCTCCCGGGGAAAAATGAGAGGATTGGCAAGTATGACGCTATCAAGCGCCATTCATTCAAAACTCGCGGGCTGCACTAACATCAAATGTCCACATTAAAGTGCGTGCCGGTGCGTGTGTCGGAGACCCCTGGTTAATATAGCACAAAGCATTTAAGCTCTGTATGCAGTGTTTTTCATTTTAAATTGTAAATTTTTTTTGTGGCTCCCATCACTTTCTTTAATTTGTGAAACTTGCCAAAATGGCTCTTTGAGTGGTAAAGGTTGCCGACCCCTGACCTAGGGTGAGGCTCTGCCATTGCACTCCGGCTGTACTGACCCTTACGAATTCCCCAAATGTGGGAATCTCGACTGCAAAATTTGTGGTAGTGGGGGACTGCGTTCGCGCTCTCCCCTGATCATCTGTTTAATGATAATACACACTAAATGTATCATGTCCTCAGATTAATTACATGTTCTGTTATTGAAATGAACACATGTCAATGTTGCCACCATCTAGTGTTGAGTAGCACATATTACAATGTTAAAGATTGTCACTGACTTTGAATTGCAAACAAAACAACAATTCAACCTGACTGATCATGCAGCGAGTGTACGGAAAGCTGGTGTTGTACTGCCACCTACTGGTAACAACTTTGCACCTATGCTGCTATGCTTTCAACAACACAACCTGTGTTGTTTTATCAGTACAGGTACTGAGAAATTACTATAAAGAATTTCTAAGCATTTTACATGGGTAATTGTTATAAATTGTATTACGTGTTAGTTACAAGTAATGCTTAAGTTTTATGTGTTGCCTTCATGTCCGGTTTTAAGTGATGTAGTTACCACTCCACGTCACTTGGTGGCTGAAGCGTTTGTCTCAATGGCACAAGAAATAAGCTGGAAGTAGTTTGGTCATGAGGCGGGCTCGACAATTATATTGGTCAAATGTTGATCAAAGCTACTTTACCTTTTGCTAAAATATTCTACCAACCACCAACATTTATGTATTTTATATTGAAGACTATGCATTGTTTGTTTGGTTGAATGAGACTGGGGCGATGCGAATGTTTGAAAAATGTATTTCGCCGCTTACTATTGGACTGACGTGTACCACGTGACCATGACAAGCAGGAGTGATCAAACACTTCCGTTCATTAAAAGTATTTGCAGCCTTCAAAATAATGCAGTCATTCAAAAAGCTTATGGTTGTTGTTTGGTGTGTTGATATGTGACGTTGTGGTTAATAAATGTGTGTAACCGTCACTTTAGGTTGTTGTGTCCGGAATGACATGCTCCCTTCTGACGACTTAGTGGCATCGCTTCTCGGCCTTTTGGCTAAGATCAAGTGTAGTATCTGTTCTTATCAGTTTAATATCTGATACGTCCCCTATCCGGGGACCATATATTAAATTGATTTTTGGATCAGGGAGATGGAATAAGGGCTTGCTCTGTCCACTCCACGCATCGATCTGGTATTGCAGTACCTCCAGAAACTGTGCACCTCCTCTCTTGTCAAAATCAATTAAAATGTCACTATTAATATCTGAAATACAGTTGATAGTACAACAAGTCACTGGGTTCTACAGCATTAATGTGTGGACAGTGTTAGGCTGAGATAATATGGTTATAGTTGCGTACATGTTCATTGTGCACAACACAATTACCACCCGGAATGATGTGGGTACTTGCAGGTAAAGTCGTCCCTTTCTTTACATGTAGTTTTAAACATGCAAACTTTAAACGGATGAAACCGGACTTTGTTTGTTGTAGACGAACAGAAAACTGAACACATATGGTGTGGAAGAGTTGCAAACAGTTGCATGTCTTTGGGTCTGTTACTACCGGTTTTGCACATCGAAAGACTGACATGTTTGCCCATTCTTCTTCGCAAAGCATTTCCAACTAAGTCAAATTAGACGGAAGGTGTTTGTGAACAGCATTTTTCAGATATTGCCCAATATTTTGTATTGGAATTAGTTGTTTTTTTCAAGCTAATTTAAATGTGATTTGTTATGTTTCATTATAAAGTTGTTCAAGTTTGATGTCAGTAAAAATCTTAAACGGTGTAGTGTGTGCTACCCACCACTAGATGGTGACAGTATAACTGTGTTACTGTCCCAAACAAAGAAACAGGAAGTGGCTGTAAAGGGAAGCAGGGACACCCAGACCCTTCCAGTACAGGCTAGGCGTATTAGTGTAGATTGCATGATGGGAACAAATAGTTGTGTTCAAGTGTAATATAAATAGTGATAATATTGTAATGATCAAACAATGTTGTGTAGTAGACTCTTGTACATGTGCAGGCTGTTGAGTGTGTGTGTTTGCTAGTGTGCACGCGATGAGCCCATCACTTAACATGGTGTGTGTGTGAATGACTTGTGTGTGTGAGCCATGTACAACTCATACTTACCTGGCAGGGGAGTTACCATGATCAAGAAGGTGGTTCACCTAGGGTGAGGCTCTGCCATATCACTCCGGCTGTGCTGACCCTTACGAATTCCCCAAATGTGGGAATCTCGACTGCAAAATTTGTGGTAGTGGGGGACTGCGTTCGCGCTCTCCCCTGATCATCTGTTTAATGATAATACACACTAAATGTATCATGTCCTCAGATTAATTACATGTTCTGTTATTGAAATGAACACATGTCAATGTTGCCACCATCTAGTGTTGAGTAGCACATATTACAATGTTAAAGATTGTCACTGACTTTGAATTGCAAACAAAACAACAATTCAACCTGACTGATCATGCAGCGAGTGTACGGAAAGCTGGTGTTGTACTGCCACCTACTGGTAACAACTTTGCACCTATGCTGCTATGCTTTCAACAACACAACCTGTGTTGTTTTATCAGTACAGGTACTGAGAAATTACTATAAAGAATTTCTAAGCATTTTACATGGGTAATTGTTATAAATTGTATTACGTGTTAGTTACAAGTAATGCTTAAGTTTTATGTGTTGCCTTCATGTCCGGTTTTAAGTGATGTAGTTACCACTCCACGTCACTTGGTGGCGGAAGCGTTTGTCTCAATGGCACAAGAAATAAGCCGGAAGTAGTTTGGTCATGAGGCGGGCTCGACAATTATATTGGTCAAATGTTGATCAAAGCTACTTTACCTTTTGCTAAAATATTCTACCAACCACCAACATTTATGTATTTTATATTGAAGACTATGCATTGTTTGTTTGGTTGAATGAGACTGGGGCGATGCGAATGTTTGAAAAATGTATTTCGCCGCTTACTATTGGACTGACGTGTACCACGTGACCATGACAAGCAGGAGTGATCAAACACTTCCGTTCATTAAAAGTATTTGCAGCCTTCAAAATAATGCAGTCATTCAAAAAGTGCATGGTTGTTGTTTGGTGTGTTGATATGTGACGTTGTGGTTAATAAATGTGTGTAACCGTCACTTTAGGTTGTTGTGTCCGGAATGACATGCTCCCTTCTGACGACTTAGTGGCATCGCTTCTCGGCCTTTTGGCTAAGATCAAGTGTAGTATCTGTTCTTATCAGTTTAATATCTGATACGTCCCCTATCCGGGGACCATATATTAAATTGATTTTTGGATCAGGGAGATGGAATAGGGGCTTGCTCTGTCCACTCCACGCATCAATCTGGTATTGCAGTACCTCCAGAAACGGTGCACCCCTCTTGTCAAAATCAATTAAAATGTCACTATTAATATCTGAAATACAGTTGATAGTACAACAAGTCACTGAGTTCTACAGCATTAATGTGTGGACAGTGTTAGGCTGAGATAATATGGTTATAGTTGCGTACATGTTCATTGTGCACAACACAATTACCACCCGGAATGATGTGGGTACTTGCAGGTAAACTCGTCCCTTTCTTTACATGTAGTTTTAAACATGCAAACTTTAAACGGATGAAACCGGACTTTGTTTGTTGTAGACGAACAGAAAACTGAACACATATGGTGTGGAAGAGTTGCAAACAGTTGCATGTCTTTGGGTCTGTTACTACCGGTTTTGCACATCGAAAGACTGACATGTTTGCCCATTCTTCTTCGCAAAGCATTTCCAACTAAGTCAAATTAGACGGAAGGTGTTTGTGAACAGCATTTTTCAGATATTGCCCAATATTTTGTATTGGAATTAGTTGTTTTTTTCAAGCTAATTTAAATGTGATTTGTTATGTTTCATTATAAAGTTGTTCAAGTTTGATGTCAGTGAAAATCTTAAACGGTGTAGTGTGTGCTACCCACCACTAGATGGTGACAGTATAACATGTGTTACTGTCCCAAACCAAGAAACAGGAAGTGGCTGTAAAGGGAGGCAGGGACACCCAGACCCTTCCAGTACAGGCTAGGCGTAGTAGTGTAGATTGCATGATGGGAACAAATAGTTGTGTTCAAGTGTAATATAAATAGTGATAATATTGTAATGATCAAACAATGTTGTGTAGTAGACTCTTGTACATGTGCAGGCTTTTGAGTGTGTGTGTTTGCTAGTGTGCACGCGATGAGCCCATCACTTAACATGGTGTGTGTGTGAATGACTTGTGTGTGTGAGCCATGTACAACTCATACTTACCTGGCAGGGGAGTTACCATGATCAAGAAGGTGGTTCACCTAGGGTGAGGCTCTGCCATTGCACTCCGGCTGTGCTGACCCTTACGAATTCCCCAAATGTGGGAATCTCGACTGCAAAATTTGTGGTAGTGGGGGACTGCGTTCGCGCTCTCCCCTGATCATCTGTTTAATGATAATACACACTAAATGTATCATGTCCTCAGATTAATTACATGTTCTGTTATTGAAATGAACACATGTCAATGTTGCCACCATCTAGTGTTGAGTAGCACATATTACAATGTTAAAGATTGTCACTGACTTTGAATTGCAAACAAAACAACAATTCAACCTGACTGATCATGCAGCGAGTGTACGGAAAGCTGGTGTTGTACTGCCACCTACTGGTAACAACTTTGCACCTATGCTGCTATGCTTTCAACAACACAACCTGTGTTGTTTTATCAGTACAGGTACTGAGAAATTACTATAAAGAATTTCTAAGCATTTTACATGGGTAATTGTTATAAATTGTATTACGTGTTAGTTACAAGTAATGCTTAAGTTTTATGTGTTGCCTTCATGTCCGGTTTTAAGTGATGTAGTTACCACTCCACGTCACTTGGTGGCGGAAGCGTTTGTCTCAATGGCACAAGAAATAAGCCGGAAGTAGTTTGGTCATGAGGCGGGCTCGACAATTATATTGGTCAAATGTTGATCAAAGCTACTTTACCTTTTGCTAAAATATTCTACCAACCACCAACATTTATGTATTTTATATTGAAGACTATGCATTGTTTGTTTGGTTGAATGAGACTGGGGCGATGCGAATGTTTGAAAAATGTATTTCGCCGCTTACTATTGGACTGACGTGTACCACGTGACCATGACAAGCAGGAGTGATCAAACACTTCCGTTCATTAAAAGTATTTGCAGCCTTCAAAATAATGCAGTCATTCAAAAAGTGCATGGTTGTTGTTTGGTGTGTTGATATGTGACGTTGTGGTTAATAAATGTGTGTAACCGTCACTTTAGGTTATTGTGTCCGGAATGACATGCTCCCTTCTGACGACTTAGTGGCATCGCTTCTCGGCCTTTTGGCTAAGATCAAGTGTAGTATCTGTTCTTATCAGTTTAATATCTGATACGTCCCCTATCCGGGGACCATATATTAAATTGATTTTTGGATCAGGGAGATGGAATAGGGGCTTGCTCTGTCCACTCCACGCATCGATCTGGTATTGCAGTACCTCCAGAAACGGTGCACCCCTCTTGTCAAAATCAATTAAAATGTCACTATTAATATCTGAAATACAGTTGATAGTACAACAAGTCACTGAGTTCTACAGCATTAATGTGTGGACAGTGTTAGGCTGAGATAATATGGTTATAGTTGCGTACATGTTCATTGTGCACAACACAATTACCACCCGGAATGATGTGGGTACTTGCAGGTAAACTCGTCCCTTTCTTTACATGTAGTTTTAAACATGCAAACTTTAAACGGATGAAACCGGACTTTGTTTGTTGTAGACGAACAGAAAACTGAACACATATGGTGTGGAAGAGTTGCAAACAGTTGCATGTCTTTGGGTCTGTTACTACCGGTTTTGCACATCGAAAGACTGACATGTTTGCCCATTCTTCTTCGCAAAGCATTTCCAACTAAGTCAAATTAGACGGAAGGTGTTTGTGAACAGCATTTTTCAGATATTGCCCAATATTTTGTATTGGAATTAGTTGTTTTTTTCAAGCTAATTTAAATGTGATTTGTTATGTTTCATTATAAAGTTGTTCAAGTTTGATGTCAGTGAAAATCTTAAACGGTGTAGTGTGTGCTACCCACCACTAGATGGTGACAGTATAACATGTGTTACTGTCCCAAACCAAGAAACAGGAAGTGGCTGTAAAGGGAGGCAGGGACACCCAGACCCTTCCAGTACAGGCTAGGCGTAGTAGTGTAGATTGCATGATGGGAACAAATAGTTGTGTTCAAGTGTAATATAAATAGTGATAATATTGTAATGATCAAACAATGTTGTGTAGTAGACTCTTGTACATGTGCAGGCTTTTGAGTGTGTGTGTTTGCTAGTGTGCACGCGATGAGCCCATCACTTAACATGGTGTGTGTGTGAATGACTTGTGTGTGTGAGCCATGTACAACTCATACTTACCTGGCAGGGGAGTTACCATGATCAAGAAGGTGGTTCACCTAGGGTGAGGCTCTGCCATTGCACTCCGGCTGTGCTGACCCTTACGAATTCCCCAAATGTGGGAATCTCGACTGCAAAATTTGTGGTAGTGGGGGACTGCGTTCGCGCTCTCCCCTGATCATCTGTTTAATGATAATACACACTAAATGTATCATGTCCTCAGATTAATTACATGTTCTGTTATTGAAATGAACACATGTCAATGTTGCCACCATCTAGTGTTGAGTAGCACATATTACAATGTTAAAGATTGTCACTGACTTTGAATTGCAAACAAAACAACAATTCAACCTGACTGATCATGCAGCGAGTGTACGGAAAGCTGGTGTTGTACTGCCACCTACTGGTAACAACTTTGCACCTATGCTGCTATGCTTTCAACAACACAACCTGTGTTGTTTTATCAGTACAGGTACTGAGAAATTACTATAAAGAATTTCTAAGCATTTTACATGGGTAATTGTTATAAATTGTATTACGTGTTAGTTACAAGTAATGCTTAAGTTTTATGTGTTGCCTTCATGTCCGGTTTTAAGTGATGTAGTTACCACTCCACGTCACTTGGTGGCGGAAGCGTTTGTCTCAATGGCACAAGAAATAAGCCGGAAGTAGTTTGGTCATGAGGCGGGCTCGACAATTATATTGGTCAAATGTTGATCAAAGCTACTTTACCTTTTGCTAAAATATTCTACCAACCACCAACATTTATGTATTTTATATTGAAGACTATGCATTGTTTGTTTGGTTGAATGAGACTGGGGCGATGCGAATGTTTGAAAAATGTATTTCGCCGCTTACTATTGGACTGACGTGTACCACGTGACCATGACAAGCAGGAGTGATCAAACACTTCCGTTCATTAAAAGTATTTGCAGCCTTCAAAATAATGCAGTCATTCAAAAAGTGCATGGTTGTTGTTTGGTGTGTTGATATGTGACGTTGTGGTTAATAAATGTGTGTAACCGTCACTTTAGGTTATTGTGTCCGGAATGACATGCTCCCTTCTGACGACTTAGTGGCATCGCTTCTCGGCCTTTTGGCTAAGATCAAGTGTAGTATCTGTTCTTATCAGTTTAATATCTGATACGTCCCCTATCCGGGGACCATATATTAAATTGATTTTTGGATCAGGGAGATGGAATAGGGGCTTGCTCTGTCCACTCCACGCATCGATCTGGTATTGCAGTACCTCCAGAAACGGTGCACCTCCTCTCTTGTCAAAATCAATTAAAATGTCACTATTAATATCTGAAATACAGTTGATAGTACAACAAGTCACTGAGTTCTACAGCATTAATGTGTGGACAGTGTTAGGCTGAGATAATATGGTTATAGTTGCGTACATGTTCATTGTGCACAACACAATTACCACCCGGAATGATGTGGGTACTTGCAGGTAAAGTCGTCCCTTTCTTTACATGTAGTTTTAAACATGCAAACTTTAAACGGATGAAACCGGACTTTGTTTGTTGTAGACGAACAGAAAACTGAACACATATGGTGTGGAAGAGTTGCAAACAGTTGCATGTCTTTGGGTCTGTTACTACCGGTTTTGCACATCGAAAGACTGACATGTTTGCCCATTCTTCTTCGCAAAGCATTTCCAACTAAGTCAAATTAGACGGAAGGTGTTTGTGAACAGCATTTTTCAGATATTGCCCAATATTTTGTATTGGAATTAGTTGTTTTTTTCAAGCTAATTTAAATGTGATTTGTTATGTTTCATTATAAAGTTGTTCAAGTTTGATGTCAGTGAAAATCTTAAACGGTGTAGTGTGTGCTACCCACCACTAGATGGTGACAGTATAACATGTGTTACTGTCCCAAACCAAGAAACAGGAAGTGGCTGTAAAGGGAGGCAGGGACACCCAGACCCTTCCAGTACAGGCTAGGCGTAGTAGTGTAGATTGCATGATGGGAACAAATAGTTGTGTTCAAGTGTAATATAAATAGTGATAATATTGTAATGATCCAACAATGTTGTGTAGTAGACTCTTGTACATGTGCAGGCTTTTGAGTGTGTGTGTTTGCTAGTGTGCACGCGATGAGCCCATCACTTAACATGGTGTGTGTGTGAATGACCTGTGTGTGTGAGCCATGTACAACTCATACTTACCTGGCAGGGGAGTTACCATGATCAAGAAGGTGGTTCACCTAGGGTGAGGCTCTGCCATTGCACTCCGGCTGTGCTGACCCTTACGAATTCCCCAAATGTGGGAATCTCGACTGCAAAATTTGTGGTAGTGGGGGACTGCGTTCGCGCTCTCCCCTGATCATCTGTTTAATGATAATACACACTAAATGTATCATGTCCTCAGATTAAGTACATGTTCTGTTATTGAAATGAACACATGTCAATGTTGCCACCATCTAGTGTTGAGTAGCACATATTACAATGTTAAAGATTGTCACTGACTTTGAATTGCAAACAAAACAACAATTCAACCTGACTGATCATGCAGCGAGTGTACGGAAAGCTGGTGTTGTACTGCCACCTACTGGTAACAACTTTGCACCTATGCTGCTATGCTTTCAACAACACAACCTGTGTTGTTTTATCAGTACAGGTACTGAGAAATTACTATAAAGAATTTCTAAGCATTTTACATGGGTAATTGTTATAAATTGTATTACGTGTTAGTTACAAGTAATGCTTAAGTTTTATGTGTTGCCTTCATGTCCGGTTTTAAGTGATGTAGTTACCACTCCACGTCACTTGGTGGCGGAAGCGTTTGTCTCAATGGCACAAGAAATAAGCCGGAAGTAGTTTGGTCATGAGGCGGGCTCGACAATTATATTGGTCAAATGTTGATCAAAGCTACTTTACCTTTTGCTAAAATATTCTACCAACCACCAACATTTATGTATTTTATATTGAAGACTATGCATTGTTTGTTTGGTTGAATGAGACTGGGGCGATGCGAATGTTTGAAAAATGTATTTCGCCGCTTACTATTGGACTGACGTGTACCACGTGACCATGACAAGCAGGAGTGATCAAACACTTCCGTTCATTAAAAGTATTTGCAGCCTTCAAAATAATGCAGTCATTCAAAAAGTGCATGGTTGTTGTTTGGTGTGTTGATATGTGACGTTGTGGTTAATAAATGTGTGTAACCGTCACTTTAGGTTGTTGTGTCCGGAATGACATGCTCCCTTCTGACGACTTAGTGGCATCGCTTCTCGGCCTTTTGGCTAAGATCAAGTGTAGTATCTGTTCTTATCAGTTTAATATCTGATACGTCCCCTATCCGGGGACCATATATTAAATTGATTTTTGGATCAGGGAGATGGAATAGGGGCTTGCTCTGTCCACTCCACGCATCGATCTGGTATTGCAGTACCTCCAGAAACGGTGCACCTCCTCTCTTGTCAAAATCAATTAAAATGTCACTATTAATATCTGAAATACAGTTGATAGTACAACAAGTCACTGAGTTCTACAGCATTAATGTGTGGACAGTGTTAGGCTGAGATAATATGGTTATAGTTGCGTACATGTTCATTGTGCACAACACAATTACCACCCGGAATGATGTGGGTACTTGCAGGTAAACTCGTCCCTTTCTTTACATGTAGTTTTAAACATGCAAACTTTAAACGGATGAAACCGGACTTTGTTTGTTGTAGACGAACAGAAAACTGAACACATATGGTGTGGAAGAGTTGCAAACAGTTGCATGTCTTTGGGTCTGTTACTACCGGTTTTGCACATCGAAAGACTGACATGTTTGCCCATTCTTCTTCGCAAAGCATTTCCAACTAAGTCAAATTAGACGGAAGGTGTTTGTGAACAGCATTTTTCAGATATTGCCCAATATTTTGTATTGGAATTAGTTGTTTTTTTCAAGCTAATTTAAATGTGATTTGTTATGTTTCATTATAAAGTTGTTCAAGTTTGATGTCAGTAAAAATCTTAAACGGTGTAGTGTGTGCTACCCACCACTAGATGGTGACAGTATAACATGTGTTACTGTCCCAAACAAAGAAACAGGAAGTGGCTGTAAAGGGAAGCAGGGACACCCAGACCCTTCCAGTACAGGCTAGGCGTATTAGTGTAGATTGCATGATGGGAACAAATAGTTGTGTTCAAGTGTAATATAAATAGTGATAATATTGTAATGATCCAACAATGTTGTGTAGTAGACTCTTGTACATGTGCAGGCTTTTGAGTGTGTGTGTTTGCTAGTGTGCACGCGATGAGCCCATCACTTAACATGGTGTGTGTGTGAATGACTTGTGTGTGTGAGCCATGTACAACTCATACTTACCTGGCAGGGGAGTTACCATGATCAAGAAGGTGGTTCACCTAGGTTGAGGCTCTGCCATTGCTCTCCGGCTGTGCTGACCCTTACGAATTCCCCAAATGTGGGAATCTCGACTGCAAAATTTGTGGTAGTGGGGGACTGCGTTCGCGCTCTCCCCTGATCATCTGTTTAATGATAATACACACTAAATGTATCATGTCCTCAGATTAATTACATGTTCTGTTATTGAAATGAACACATGTCAATGTTGCCACCATCTAGTGTTGAGTAGCACATATTACAATGTTAAAGATTGTCACTGACTTTGAATTGCAAACAAAACAACAATTCAACCTGACTGATCATGCAGCGAGTGTACGGAAAGCTGGTGTTGTACTGCCACCTACTGGTAACAACTTTGCACCTATGCTGCTATGCTTTCAACAACACAACCTGTGTTGTTTTATCAGTACAGGTACTGAGAAATTACTATAAAGAATTTCTAAGCATTTTACATGGGTAATTGTTATAAATTGTATTACGTGTTAGTTACAAGTAATGCTTAAGTTTTATGTGTTGCCTTCATGTCCGGTTTTAAGTGATGTAGTTACCACTCCACGTCACTTGGTGGCTGAAGCGTTTGTCTCAATGGCACAAGAAATAAGCTGGAAGTAGTTTGGTCATGAGGCGGGCTCGACAATTATATTGGTCAAATGTTGATCAATCAATCAATCAATCAATGTTTATTTATATAGCCCTAAATCACAAGTGTCTCAAAGGGCTGTACAAGCCACAACGACATCCTCGGTACAGAGCCCACATACGGGCAAGGAAAAACTCACCCCAGTGGGACGTCGGTGAATGACTATGAGAAACCTTGGAGAGGACCGCATATGTGGGTAACCCCCCCCCTCTAGGGGAGACCGAAAGCAACGGATGTCGAGTGGGTCTGACATAACATTGTGAAAGTCCAGTCCACAGTGGATCCAACACATCAGCGGGAGTCCAGTCCACAGCGGGGCCAACAGGAAACCATCCCGAGCGGAGACGGGTCAGCAGCGCAGAGATGTCCCCAACCGATGCACAGGCTAGTGGTCCACCCGGGGTCCCGGCTCTGGACAGCCAGCACTTCATCCATGGCCACCGGACCTATGCGACTCCCCCTCGCAAGGGACAGGGGAGAAGAGGAGAGAAGAAAAGAAACGGCAGATCAACTGGTCTAAAAAAGGGGGGGTCTATTTAAAGGCTAGATTATACAAATGAGTTTTAAGATGGGACTTAAATGCTTCTACTGAGGTAGCATCTCTAACTGTTACCGGGAGGGCATTCCAGAGTACTGGAGCCCGAATAGAAAACGCTCTATAGCCCGCAGACTTTTTTTTGGCTCTGGGAATCACTAATAAGCCGGAGTTCTTTGAACGCAGATTTCTTGTCGGGACATATGGTACAATACAATCGGCGAGATAGGCTGGAGCTAAACCGTGTAATATTTTATACGTAAGTAGTAAAACCTTAAAGTCGCATCTTAAGTGCACAGGAAGCCAGTGCAAGTGAGCCAGTATAGGCGTAATATGATCAAACTTTCTTGTTTTTGTCAAAAGCCTTGCAGCCGCATTTTGTACCAACTGTAATCTTTTAATGCTAGACATAGGGAGACCCGAAAATAATACGTTACAGTAATCGAGACGAGACGTAACGAACGCATGAATAATGATCTCAGCGTCGCTAGTGGACAAGATGGAACGAATTTTAGCGATATTACGGAGATGAAAGAAGGCCGTTTTAGTAACACTCTTAATGTGTGACTCAAACGAGAGAGTTGGGTCGAAGATAATACCCAGATTCTTTACCGAGTCTCCTTGTTTAATTGTTTGGTTGTCAAATGTTAAGGTGGTATTATTAAATAGATGTTGGTGTCTAGCAGGACCGATAATCAGCATTTCCGTTTTCTTAGCGTTGAGTTGCAAAAAGTTAGCGGACATCCATTGTTTAATTTCATTAAGACACGCCTCCAGCTGACTACAGTCCGGCGTGTTGGTCAGCTTTAGGGGCATGTAGAGTTGAGTGTCATCAGCATAACAGTGAAAGCTAACACCGTACTTGCGTATGATGTCACCCAGCGGCAGCATGTAAATACTAAAGAGTGCAGGGCCAAGAACCGAACCCTGGGGAACTCCGCACGTTACCTTGACATAGTCCGAGGTCACATTGTTATGGGAGACGCACTGCATCCTGTCAGTAAGATAAGAGTTAAACCAAGACAAGGCTAAGTCTGACATACCAATACGTGTTTTGATACGCTCTAATAAAATATTATGATCGACGGTATCGAAAGCGGCGCTAAGATCAAGAAGCAGCAACATAGATGACGCATCAGAATCCATCGTTAGCAATAGATCATTAGTCATTTTTGCGAGGGCTGTCTCCGTAGAGTGATTTGCCCTGAAACCGGATTGAAAAGGTTCACAGAGATTGTTAGTCGCTAAGTGTTCATTTAGCTGCTGTGCAACAGTTTTTTCGAGAATTTTGGAAATAAACGGAAGGTGGGAGACCGGTCGGTAGTTTACCATGAGGTCAGGATCGAGGTTAGGTCTTTTGAGCAGAGGATGAATAACCGCTTTTTTGAATGCTAGGGGAACAGTGCCGGAGGAAAGTGATAAGTTTATAATATTTAACACTGATGGACCTAATAATACAAACAGTTCCTTGATAAGTTTCCCAGGAAGTGGGTCAAGTAAACATGTTGTTTGTTTTATCCCACTTACACGCTGTAATAATTCCTCTAATGTTATTTCATCAAAAATAGAGAGACTATTTTGGAGGGCAGTGTCCGTCGTATATACAGTCGTATTTGTGTTAATAGAACCCAGTTGTAGCTGGGATGCGTTGTCTTTAATCTCCTTTCTAATGAGTTCAATTTTCTTATTAAAGAAATTCATAAAATCATCTGCCGAGTGGGTGGAGCTACTGGGAGGAGTCCCTTGTTGGGTTAGCGATGCTACTGTACTAAACAGAAATTTAGGATCGTTTTTGTTGAGGCGGATGAGATTTGAGTAGTATTTAGCTTTAGCTAAGGTAAGCATGCGTTTATAAGTTATTAAACTATCACTCCATGCTTGATGGAAAACCTCAAGTTTAGTCGCGCGCCATTTGCGTTCCAGTTTTCTACATGATAATTTATGAGCTCTAATTTCTTCTGTAAACCATGGGGTGCGCCTTTTAGGGGCCCTTTTTTGCTTTAGCGGTGCTATACTATCAATAATTTCGCGCAAGGCATCGTCAAAGTTGTTAGTGAGTTTATCAATAGAGCCGACATAATTTGGGAATGGTGCTATTACCGAAGGCAGTAGGTCAGCAAGAGTCATCGTTGTGGCAGCATTAATGTTGCGGCCGCTATAGCAGTTATTATTATTATTAGCTTGTTGACAAAGAGTCAAAACTTCAAATTTTATAAGGTAATGATCGGACATTACTTTAGTATATGGAAGTATCATAACTTTGGAGGTGGTGACACCCCTGACAAGCACTAGATCTATTGTATTACCGTTGCGATGCGTGGGTTCATGTATTATTTGTGTAAGACCACAGCTATCAATTATGGTTTGGAGCGCCACGCACTGAGGGTCCGATGGGGTATTCATATGGATATTAAAGTCCCCCATTATGATTATATTGTCGGCGTGCGTCACTAGATCAGCAACGAACTCTGAGAATTCATTGATAAAGTCCGAATAGGGCCCAGGGGGGCGGTAGATAACAGCCAGGTCGAGAGGTAGCGGTGTGACGGACCTCATAGTAAGCACCTCAAACGATTTATATTTATTATTTAGGTTAGGGGTAAGGTTGAAATTTTCATTGTATATTAGTGCGACACCCCCTCCCCTTTTAAGAGGGCGGGCAACATGCGCATTCGTATAGTTAGGAGGAGATGCCTCATTGAGCGCAAAAAATTCGTCCGGTTTGAGCCAGGTTTCGCTAAGACCAATGACGTTAAGATTGTTGTCTCTAATGACCTCATTAACCAATAACGCCTTGGGAGACAATGATCTTATGTTTAAAAAGCCCATATTATAGGTATTGGGCTGTTTTGACGAGTTTTTGTTAAGATTATCCGTAGTGGCAATATTAACAATGTTGCGTTTATTATGCGTAGTGCACTTTAAATAGTTTCGACCATATCTAGGAATTGATATGACGGGAATTTTCCGATTGTTTGCTTGGTGCTGCAATAGACTGGACATATCATAATTTGCCACCTCAGTAGAATGCATGTCCACCTCTGACACAGACACAACAGAAAAAACATTATGTGAATTGTGTATTATTCTAAGAGAATTGCTATGCGTACATGGATTATCCAGCCTGGCGCTGGCTAGTTCTAGCTTAACTGACTCCTCACCCGGACTAACAGACATTGTAATTGCCTGTGACCGGGCTTGCTCTAGTGTAGTCAGTCAAGTGAGACTTAAATAGTAGTCTATGTTTCTAGACAGGATGATGGCGCCTTCCTGGTTAGGGTGAAGGCCGTCTCTCATCAGCAAGCCTGGTTTGCCCCAGAAAGAGGGCCAGTTATCAATAAACGTTAGTCCCTGCGTCCTACAGTAGCTAGCCAACCACTTGTTAAGCGAGACTAATCTGCTATATCTCTCATCATTGCCTCTCGCAGGCAGGGGGCCAGAGACAATTACTCGATGCCTGGACATCTTTCTGGCGAGATCACAAGTCCTGGCTATGTTTCTCTTTGTAATCTCTGACTGTCTCATTCTAGTGTCATTGGAGCCAACGTGTACAACTATATTCGCATAATTAGTGGTGCGATTAGCCTGTCGTACGTGTTTACTAGGCCTGTTGCGAGTTAGCTCCCTAAGATTAGCTTCAATGTCAGGTGCTCTGGCCCCGGGGATACACTTTATTGTGGCTGGTTTGCTAAGCTTTATGTTTCGGGTGATGGAGTCCCCTATAACTAAGGTGTGGTGCCCGGTAGACTGGGGTGTAGGACTAGCTAAAGAGCTAAATCTATTATGCGTCTCAACCGGTACACCGTAGCTTGTAGGCCGCTTAGGACTGCTACAAGCTGGGCTAGTTAGCTCGCTACAGCTAACGCTAGCAGATGTGTCCGCAACATCTAAAGTTACGACATTACTCTGCTCTAACTGGCGGACACGGCCCTCTAGCAGAGCCAACCTCTCCGTGAGTATGGTGCAAGACGCACAGGAAGCCATTACTCACAGTGTTTTCTGTCACCGAGTGAAGTTCCTGCTGTCCTCAGGGAAGTGGTCGCGGTCTGTAGGAGTAGCTTCTTACTGACCGGCGCTGCCTTTCTCCGCGCTAGCTTAGCAGCTGGCTAGCTGAGGAAAGGGTGGTGGGACAGAGATCGGGTGATTTGCAAGTTAAATAGTACCACTAAAAATGTTTGAGAAGTGATAAAGAAAGCTGTAGAACAATTAAAAGCACACAGATAGAGCGCTACTTAGCTTTTTCGCAACAGCGAACAGACGGCGAGCAGTCACGCACGGTGAGCTACTTTACCTTTTGCTAAAATATTCTACCAACCACCAACATTTATGTATTTTATATTGAAGACTATGCATTGTTTGTTTGGTTGAATGAGACTGGGGCGATGCGAATGTTTGAAAAATGTATTTCGCCGCTTACTATTGGACTGACGTGTACCACGTGACCATGACAAGCAGGAGTGATCAAACACTTCCGTTCATTAAAAGTATTTGCAGCCTTCAAAATAATGCAGTCATTCAAAAAGCTTATGGTTGTTGTTTGGTGTGTTGATATGTGACGTTGTGGTTAATAAATGTGTGTAACCGTCACTTTAGGTTGTTGTGTCCGGAATGACATGCTCCCTTCTGACGACTTAGTGGCATCGCTTCTCGGCCTTTTGGCTAAGATCAAGTGTAGTATCTGTTCTTATCAGTTTAATATCTGATACGTCCCCTATCCGGGGACCATATATTAAATTGATTTTTGGATCAGGGAGATGGAATAGGGGCTTGCTCTGTCCACTCCACGCATCGATCTGGTATTGCAGTACCTCCAGAAACGGTGCACCTCCTCTCTTGTCAAAATCAATTAAAATGTCACTATTAATATCTGAAATACAGTTGATAGTACAACAAGTCACTGAGTTCTACAGCATTAATGTGTGGACAGTGTTAGGCTGAGATAATATGGTTATAGTTGCGTACATGTTCATTGTGCACAACACAATTACCACCCGGAATGATGTGGGTACTTGCAGGTAAAGTCGTCCCTTTCTTTACATGTAGTTTTAAACATGCAAACTTTAAACGGATGAAACCGGACTTTGTTTGTTGTAGACGAACAGAAAACTGAACACATATGGTGTGGAAGAGTTGCAAACAGTTGCATGTCTTTGGGTCTGTTACTACCGGTTTTGCACATCGAAAGACTGACATGTTTGCCCATTCTTCTTCGCAAAGCATTTCCAACTAAGTCAAATTAGACGGAAGGTGTTTGTGAACAGCATTTTTCAGATATTGCCCAATATTTTGTATTGGAATTAGTTGTTTTTTTCAAGCTAATTTAAATGTGATTTGTTATGTTTCATTATAAAGTTGTTCAAGTTTGATGTCAGTGAAAATCTTAAACGGTGTAGTGTGTGCTACCCACCACTAGATGGTGACAGTATAACATGTGTTACTGTCCCAAACCAAGAAACAGGAAGTGGCTGTAAAGGGAGGCAGGGACACCCAGACCCTTCCAGTACAGGCTAGGCGTAGTAGTGTAGATTGCATGATGGGAACAAATAGTTGTGTTCAAGTGTAATATAAATAGTGATAATATTGTAATGATCCAACAATGTTGTGTAGTAGACTCTTGTACATGTGCAGGCTTTTGAGTGTGTGTGTTTGCTAGTGTGCACGCGATGAGCCCATCACTTAACATGGTGTGTGTGTGAATGACTTGTGTGTGTGAGCCATGTACAACTCATACTTACCTGGCAGGGGAGTTACCATGATCAAGAAGGTGGTTCACCTAGGGTGAGGCTCTGCCATTGCACTCCGGCTGTGCTGACCCTTACGAATTCCCCAAATGTGGGAATCTTGACTGCAAAATTTGTGGTAGTGGGGGACTGCGTTCGCGCTCTCCCCTGATCATCTATTTAATGATAATACACACTAAATGTATCATGTCCTCAGATTAATTACATGTTCTGTTATTGAAATGAACACATGTCAATGTTGCCACCATCTAGTGTTGAGTAGCACATATTACAATGTTAAAGATTGTCACTGACTTTGAATTGCAAACAAAACAACAATTCAACCTGACTGATCATGCAGCGAGTGTACGGAAAGCTGGTGTTGTACTGCCACCTACTGGTAACAACTTTGCACCTATGCTGCTATGCTTTCAACAACACAACCTGTGTTGTTTTATCAGTACAGGTACTGAGAAATTACTATAAAGAATTTCTAAGCATTTTACATGGGTAATTGTTATAAATTGTATTACGTGTTAGTTACAAGTAATGCTTAAGTTTTATGTGTTGCCTTCATGTCCGGTTTTAAGTGATGTAGTTACCACTCCACGTCACTTGGTGGCTGAAGCGTTTGTCTCAATGGCACAAGAAATAAGCTGGAAGTAGTTTGGTCATGAGGCGGGCTCGACAATTATATTGGTCAAATGTTGATCAAAGCTACTTTACCTTTTGCTAAAATATTCTACCAACCACCAACATTTATGTATTTTATATTGAAGACTATGCATTGTTTGTTTGGTTGAATGAGACTGGGGCGATGCGAATGTTTGAAAAATGTATTTCGCCGCTTACTATTGGACTGACGTGTACCACGTGACCATGACAAGCAGGAGTGATCAAACACTTCCGTTCATTAAAAGTATTTGCAGCCTTCAAAATAATGCAGTCATTCAAAAAGTGCATGGTTGTTGTTTGGTGTGTTGATATGTGACGTTGTGGTTAATAAATGTGTGTAACCGTCACTTTAGGTTGTTGTGTCCGGAATGACATGCTCCCTTCTGACGACTTAGTGGCATCGCTTCTCGGCCTTTTGGCTAAGATCAAGTGTAGTATCTGTTCTTATCAGTTTAATATCTGATACGTCCCCTATCCGGGGACCATATATTAAATTGATTTTTGGATCAGGGAGATGGAATAGGGGCTTGCTCTGTCCACTCCACGCATCGATCTGGTATTGCAGTACCTCCAGAAACGGTGCACCTCCTCTCTTGTCAAAATCAATTAAAATGTCACTATTAATATCTTAAATACAGTTGATAGTACAACAAGTCACTGAGTTCTACAGCATTAATGTGTGGACAGTGTTAGGCTGAGATAATATGGTTATAGTTGCGTACATGTTCATTGTGCACAACACAATTACCACCCGGAATGATGTGGGTACTTGCAGGTAAAGTCGTCCCTTTCTTTACATGTAGTTTTAAACATGCAAACTTTAAACGGATGAAACCGGACTTTGTTTGTTGTAGACGAACAGAAAACTGAACACATATGGTGTGGAAGAGTTGCAAACAGTTGCATGTCTTTGGGTCTGTTACTACCGGTTTTGCACATCGAAAGACTGACATGTTTGCCCATTCTTCTTCGCAAAGCATTTCCAACTAAGTCAAATTAGACGGAAGGTGTTTGTGAACAGCATTTTTCAGATATTGCCCAATATTTTGTATTGGAATTAGTTGTTTTTTTCAAGCTAATTTAAATGTGATTTGTTATGTTTCATTATAAAGTTGTTCAAGTTTGATGTCAGTGAAAATCTTAAACGGTGTAGTGTGTGCTACCCACCACTAGATGGTGACAGTATAACATGTGTTACTGTCCCAAACCAAGAAACAGGAAGTGGCTGTAAAGGGAGGCAGGGACACCCAGACCCTTCCAGTACAGGCTAGGCGTAGTAGTGTAGATTGCATGATGGGAACAAATAGTTGTGTTCAAGTGTAATATAAATAGTGATAATATTGTAATGATCCAACAATGTTGTGTAGTAGACTCTTGTACATGTGCAGGCTTTTGAGTGTGTGTGTTTGCTAGTGTGCACGCGATGAGCCCATCACTTAACATGGTGTGTGTGTGAATGACTTGTGTGTGTGAGCCATGTACAACTCATACTTACCTGGCAGGGGAGTTACCATGATCAAGAAGGTGGTTCACCTAGGGTGAGGCTCTGCCATTGCACTCCGGCTGTGCTGACCCTTACGAATTCCCCAAATGTGGGAATCTTGACTGCAAAATTTGTGGTAGTGGGGGACTGCGTTCGCGCTCTCCCCTGATCATCTATTTAATGATAATACACACTAAATGTATCATGTCCTCAGATTAATTACATGTTCTGTTATTGAAATGAACACATGTCAATGTTGCCACCATCTAGTGTTGAGTAGCACATATTACAATGTTAAAGATTGTCACTGACTTTGAATTGCAAACAAAACAACAATTCAACCTGACTGATCATGCAGCGAGTGTACGGAAAGCTGGTGTTGTACTGCCACCTACTGGTAACAACTTTGCACCTATGCTGCTATGCTTTCAACAACACAACCTGTGTTGTTTTATCAGTACAGGTACTGAGAAATTACTATAAAGAATTTCTAAGCATTTTACATGGGTAATTGTTATAAATTGTATTACGTGTTAGTTACAAGTAATGCTTAAGTTTTATGTGTTGCCTTCATGTCCGGTTTTAAGTGATGTAGTTACCACTCCACGTCACTTGGTGGCTGAAGCGTTTGTCTCAATGGCACAAGAAATAAGCCGGAAGTAGTTTGGTCATGAGGCGGGCTCGACAATTATATTGGTCAAATGTTGATCAAAGCTACTTTACCTTTTGCTAAAATATTCTACCAACCACCAACATTTATGTATTTTATATTGAAGACTATGCATTGTTTGTTTGGTTGAATGAGACTGGGGCGATGCGAATGTTTGAAAAATGTATTTCGCCGCTTACTATTGGACTGACGTGTACCACGTGACCATGACAAGCAGGAGTGATCAAACACTTCCGTTCATTAAAAGTATTTGCAGCCTTCAAAATAATGCAGTCATTCAAAAAGTGCATGGTTGTTGTTTGGTGTGTTGATATGTGACGTTGTGGTTAATAAATGTGTGTAACCGTCACTTTAGGTTGTTGTGTCCGGAATGACATGCTCCCTTCTGACGACTTAGTGGCATCGCTTCTCGGCCTTTTGGCTAAGATCAAGTGTAGTATCTGTTCTTATCAGCTTAATATCTGATACGTCCCCTATCCGGGGACCATATATTAAATTGATTTTTGGATCAGGGAGATGGAATAGGGGCTTGCTCTGTCCACTCCACGCATCAATCTGGTATTGCAGTACCTCCAGAAACGGTGCACCCCTCTTGTCAAAATCAATTAAAATGTCACTATTAATATCTGAAATACAGTTGATAGTACAACAAGTCACTGAGTTCTACAGCATTAATGTGTGGACAGTGTTAGGCTGAGATAATATGGTTATAGTTGCGTACATGTTCATTGTGCACAACACAATTACCACCCAGAATGATGTGGGTACTTGCAGGTAAACTCGTCCCTTTCTTTACATGTAGTTTTAAACATGCAAACTTTAAACGGATGAAACCGGACTTTGTTTGTTGTAGACGAACAGAAAACTGAACACATATGGTGTGGAAGAGTTGCAAACAGTTGCATGTCTTTGGGTCTGTTACTACCGGTTTTGCACATCGAAAGACTGACATGTTTGCCCATTCTTCTTCGCAAAGCATTTCCAACTAAGTCAAATTAGACGGAAGGTGTTTGTGAACAGCATTTTTCAGATATTGCCCAATATTTTGTATTGGAATTAGTTGTTTTTTTCAAGCTAATTTAAATGTGATTTGTTATGTTTCATTATAAAGTTGTTCAAGTTTGATGTCAGTGAAAATCTTAAACGGTGTAGTGTGTGCTACCCACCACTAGATGGTGACAGTATAACATGTGTTACTGTCCCAAACCAAGAAACAGGAAGTGGCTGTAAAGGGAGGCAGGGACACCCAGACCCTTCCAGTACAGGCTAGGCGTAGTAGTGTAGATTGCATGATGGGAACAAATAGTTGTGTTCAAGTGTAATATAAATAGTGATAATATTGTAATGATCAAACAATGTTGTGTAGTAGACTCTTGTACATGTGCAGGCTTTTGAGTGTGTGTGTTTGCTAGTGTGCACGCGATGAGCCCATCACTTAACATGGTGTGTGTGTGAATGACTTGTGTGTGTGAGCCATGTACAACTCATACTTACCTGGCAGGGGAGTTACCATGATCAAGAAGGTGGTTCACCTAGGGTGAGGCTCTGCCATTGCACTCCGGCTGTGCTGACCCTTACGAATTCCCCAAATGTGGGAATCTCGACTGCAAAATTTGTGGTAGTGGGGGACTGCGTTCGCGCTCTCCCCTGATCATCTGTTTAATGATAATACACACTAAATGTATCATGTCCTCAGATTAATTACATGTTCTGTTATTGAAATGAACACATGTCAATGTTGCCACCATCTAGTGTTGAGTAGCACATATTACAATGTTAAAGATTGTCACTGACTTTGAATTGCAAACAAAACAACAATTCAACCTGACTGATCATGCAGCGAGTGTACGGAAAGCTGGTGTTGTACTGCCACCTACTGGTAACAACTTTGCACCTATGCTGCTATGCTTTCAACAACACAACCTGTGTTGTTTTATCAGTACAGGTACTGAGAAATTACTATAAAGAATTTCTAAGCATTTTACATGGGTAATTGTTATAAATTGTATTACGTGTTAGTTACAAGTAATGCTTAAGTTTTATGTGTTGCCTTCATGTCCGGTTTTAAGTGATGTAGTTACCACTCCACGTCACTTGGTGGCGGAAGCGTTTGTCTCAATGGCACAAGAAATAAGCCGGAAGTAGTTTGGTCATGAGGCGGGCTCGACAATTATATTGGTCAAATGTTGATCAAAGCTACTTTACCTTTTGCTAAAATATTCTACCAACCACCAACATTTATGTATTTTATATTGAAGACTATGCATTGTTTGTTTGGTTGAATGAGACTGGGGCGATGCGAATGTTTGAAAAATGTATTTCGCCGCTTACTATTGGACTGACGTGTACCACGTGACCATGACAAGCAGGAGTGATCAAACACTTCCGTTCATTAAAAGTATTTGCAGCCTTCAAAATAATGCAGTCATTCAAAAAGTGCATGGTTGTTGTTTGGTGTGTTGATATGTGACGTTGTGGTTAATAAATGTGTGTAACCGTCACTTTAGGTTATTGTGTCCGGAATGACATGCTCCCTTCTGACGACTTAGTGGCATCGCTTCTCGGCCTTTTGGCTAAGATCAAGTGTAGTATCTGTTCTTATCAGTTTAATATCTGATACGTCCCCTATCCGGGGACCATATATTAAATTGATTTTTGGATCAGGGGGATGGAATAGGGGCTTGCTCTGTCCACTCCACGCATCGATCTGGTATTGCAGTACCTCCAGAAACGGTGCACCCCTCTTGTCAAAATCAATTAAAATGTCACTATTAATATCTGAAATACAGTTGATAGTACAACAAGTCACTGAGTTCTACAGCATTAATGTGTGGACAGCGTTAGGCTGAGATAATATGGTTATAGTTGCGTACATGTTCATTGTGCACAACACAATTACCACCCGGAATGATGTGGGTACTTGCAGGTAAACTCGTCCCTTTCTTTACATGTAGTTTTAAACATGCAAACTTTAAACGGATGAAACCGGACTTTGTTTGTTGTAGACGAACAGAAAACTGAACACATATGGTGTGGAAGAGTTGCAAACAGTTGCATGTCTTTGGGTCTGTTACTACCGGTTTTGCACATCGAAAGACTGACATGTTTGCCCATTCTTCTTCGCAAAGCATTTCCAACTAAGTCAAATTAGACGGAAGGTGTTTGTGAACAGCATTTTTCAGATATTGCCCAATATTTTGTATTGGAATTAGTTGTTTTTTTCAAGCTAATTTAAATGTGATTTGTTATGTTTCATTATAAAGTTGTTCAAGTTTGATGTCAGTGAAAATCTTAAACGGTGTAGTGTGTGCTACCCACCACTAGATGGTGACAGTATAACATGTGTTACTGTCCCAAACCAAGAAACAGGAAGTGGCTGTAAAGGGAGGCAGGGACACCCAGACCCTTCCAGTACAGGCTAGGCGTAGTAGTGTAGATTGCATGATGGGAACAAATAGTTGTGTTCAAGTGTAATATAAATAGTGATAATATTGTAATGATCAAACAATGTTGTGTAGTAGACTCTTGTACATGTGCAGGCTTTTGAGTGTGTGTGTTTGCTAGTGTGCACGCGATGAGCCCATCACTTAACATGGTGTGTGTGTGAATGACTTGTGTGTGTGAGCCATGTACAACTCATACTTACCTGGCAGGGGAGTTACCATGATCAAGAAGGTGGTTCACCTAGGGTGAGGCTCTGCCATTGCACTCCGGCTGTGCTGACCCTTACGAATTCCCCAAATGTGGGAATCTCGACTGCAAAATTTGTGGTAGTGGGGGACTGCGTTCGCGCTCTCCCCTGATCATCTGTTTAATGATAATACACACTAAATGTATCATGTCCTCAGATTAATTACATGTTCTGTTATTGAAATGAACACATGTCAATGTTGCCACCATCTAGTGTTGAGTAGCACATATTACAATGTTAAAGATTGTCACTGACTTTGAATTGCAAACAAAACAACAATTCAACCTGACTGATCATGCAGCGAGTGTACGGAAAGCTGGTGTTGTACTGCCACCTACTGGTAACAACTTTGCACCTATGCTGCTATGCTTTCAACAACACAACCTGTGTTGTTTTATCAGTACAGGTACTGAGAAATTACTATAAAGAATTTCTAAGCATTTTACATGGGTAATTGTTATAAATTGTATTACGTGTTAGTTACAAGTAATGCTTAAGTTTTATGTGTTGCCTTCATGTCCGGTTTTAAGTGATGTAGTTACCACTCCACGTCACTTGGTGGCGGAAGCGTTTGTCTCAATGGCACAAGAAATAAGCCGGAAGTAGTTTGGTCATGAGGCGGGCTCGACAATTATATTGGTCAAATGTTGATCAAAGCTACTTTACCTTTTGCTAAAATATTCTACCAACCACCAACATTTATGTATTTTATATTGAAGACTATGCATTGTTTGTTTGGTTGAATGAGACTGGGGCGATGCGAATGTTTGAAAAATGTATTTCGCCGCTTACTATTGGACTGACGTGTACCACGTGACCATGACAAGCAGGAGTGATCAAACACTTCCGTTCATTAAAAGTATTTGCAGCCTTCAAAATAATGCAGTCATTCAAAAAGTGCATGGTTGTTGTTTGGTGTGTTGATATGTGACGTTGTGGTTAATAAATGTGTGTAACCGTCACTTTAGGTTATTGTGTCCGGAATGACATGCTCCCTTCTGACGACTTAGTGGCATCGCTTCTCGGCCTTTTGGCTAAGATCAAGTGTAGTATCTGTTCTTATCAGTTTAATATCTGATACGTCCCCTATCCGGGGACCATATATTAAATTGATTTTTGGATCAGGGAGATGGAATAGGGGCTTGCTCTGTCCACTCCACGCATCGATCTGGTATTGCAGTACCTCCAGAAACGGTGCACCTCCTCTCTTGTCAAAATCAATTAAAATGTCACTATTAATATCTGAAATACAGTTGATAGTACAACAAGTCACTGAGTTCTACAGCATTAATGTGTGGACAGTGTTAGGCTGAGATAATATGGTTATAGTTGCGTACATGTTCATTGTGCACAACACAATTACCACCCGGAATGATGTGGGTACTTGCAGGTAAAGTCGTCCCTTTCTTTACATGTAGTTTTAAACATGCAAACTTTAAACGGATGAAACCGGACTTTGTTTGTTGTAGACGAACAGAAAACTGAACACATATGGTGTGGAAGAGTTGCAAACAGTTGCATGTCTTTGGGTCTGTTACTACCGGTTTTGCACATCGAAAGACTGACATGTTTGCCCATTCTTCTTCGCAAAGCATTTCCAACTAAGTCAAATTAGACGGAAGGTGTTTGTGAACAGCATTTTTCAGATATTGCCCAATATTTTGTATTGGAATTAGTTGTTTTTTTCAAGCTAATTTAAATGTGATTTGTTATGTTTCATTATAAAGTTGTTCAAGTTTGATGTCAGTGAAAATCTTAAACGGTGTAGTGTGTGCTACCCACCACTAGATGGTGACAGTATAACATGTGTTACTGTCCCAAACCAAGAAACAGGAAGTGGCTGTAAAGGGAGGCAGGGACACCCAGACCCTTCCAGTACAGGCTAGGCGTAGTAGTGTAGATTGCATGATGGGAACAAATAGTTGTGTTCAAGTGTAATATAAATAGTGATAATATTGTAATGATCCAACAATGTTGTGTAGTAGACTCTTGTACATGTGCAGGCTTTTGAGTGTGTGTGTTTGCTAGTGTGCACGCGATGAGCCCATCACTTAACATGGTGTGTGTGTGAATGACTTGTGTGTGTGAGCCATGTACAACTCATACTTACCTGGCAGGGGAGTTACCATGATCAAGAAGGTGGTTCACCTAGGGTGAGGCTCTGCCATTGCACTCCGGCTGTGCTGACCCTTACGAATTCCCCAAATGTGGGAATCTCGACTGCAAAATTTGTGGTAGTGGGGGACTGCGTTCGCGCTCTCCCCTGATCATCTGTTTAATGATAATACACACTAAATGTATCATGTCCTCAGATTAATTACATGTTCTGTTATTGAAATGAACACATGTCAATGTTGCCACCATCTAGTGTTGAGTAGCACATATTACAATGTTAAAGATTGTCACTGACTTTGAATTGCAAACAAAACAACAATTCAACCTGACTGATCATGCAGCGAGTGTACGGAAAGCTGGTGTTGTACTGCCACCTACTGGTAACAACTTTGCACCTATGCTGCTATGCTTTCAACAACACAACCTGTGTTGTTTTATCAGTACAGGTACTGAGAAATTACTATAAAGAATTTCTAAGCATTTTACATGGGTAATTGTTATAAATTGTATTACGTGTTAGTTACAAGTAATGCTTAAGTTTTATGTGTTGCCTTCATGTCCGGTTTTAAGTGATGTAGTTACCACTCCACGTCACTTGGTGGCTGAAGCGTTTGTCTCAATGGCACAAGAAATAAGCCGGAAGTAGTTTGGTCATGAGGCGGGCTCGACAATTATATTGGTCAAATGTTGATCAAAGCTACTTTACCTTTTGCTAAAATATTCTACCAACCACCAACATTTATGTATTTTATATTGAAGACTATGCATTGTTTGTTTGGTTGAATGAGACTGGGGCGATGCGAATGTTTGAAAAATGTATTTCGCCGCTTACTATTGGACTGACGTGTACCACGTGACCATGACAAGCAGGAGTGATCAAACACTTCCGTTCATTAAAAGTATTTGCAGCCTTCAAAATAATGCAGTCATTCAAAAAGTGCATGGTTGTTGTTTGGTGTGTTGATATGTGACGTTGTGGTTAATAAATGTGTGTAACCGTCACTTTAGGTTGTTGTGTCCGGAATGACATGCTCCCTTCTGACGACTTAGTGGCATCGCTTCTCGGCCTTTTGGCTAAGATCAAGTGTAGTATCTGTTCTTATCAGTTTAATATCTGATACGTCCCCTATCCGGGGACCATATATTAAATTGATTTTTGGATCAGGGAGATGGAATAGGGGCTTGCTCTGTCCACTCCACGCATCAATCTGGTATTGCAGTACCTCCAGAAACGGTGCACCCCTCTTGTCAAAATCAATTAAAATGTCACTATTAATATCTGAAATACAGTTGATAGTACAACAAGTCACTGAGTTCTACAGCATTAATGTGTGGACAGTGTTAGGCTGAGATAATATGGTTATAGTTGCGTACATGTTCATTGTGCACAACACAATTACCACCCGGAATGATGTGGGTACTTGCAGGTAAACTCGTCCCTTTCTTTACATGTAGTTTTAAACATGCAAACTTTAAACGGATGAAACCGGACTTTGTTTGTTGTAGACGAACAGAAAACTGAACACATATGGTGTGGAAGAGTTGCAAACAGTTGCATGTCTTTGGGTCTGTTACTACCGGTTTTGCACATCGAAAGACTGACATGTTTGCCCATTCTTCTTCGCAAAGCATTTCCAACTAAGTCAAATTAGACGGAAGGTGTTTGTGAACAGCATTTTTCAGATATTGCCCAATATTTTGTATTGGAATTAGTTGTTTTTTTCAAGCTAATTTAAATGTGATTTGTTATGTTTCATTATAAAGTTGTTCAAGTTTGATGTCAGTGAAAATCTTAAACGGTGTAGTGTGTGCTACCCACCACTAGATGGTGACAGTATAACATGTGTTACTGTCCCAAACCAAGAAACAGGAAGTGGCTGTAAAGGGAGGCAGGGACACCCAGACCCTTCCAGTACAGGCTAGGCGTAGTAGTGTAGATTGCATGATGGGAACAAATAGTTGTGTTCAAGTGTAATATAAATAGTGATAATATTGTAATGATCAAACAATGTTGTGTAGTAGACTCTTGTACATGTGCAGGCTTTTGAGTGTGTGTGTTTGCTAGTGTGCACGCGATGAGCCCATCACTTAACATGGTGTGTGTGTGAATGACTTGTGTGTGTGAGCCATGTACAACTCATACTTACCTGGCAGGGGAGTTACCATGATCAAGAAGGTGGTTCACCTAGGGTGAGGCTCTGCCATTGCACTCCGGCTGTGCTGACCCTTACGAATTCCCCAAATGTGGGAATCTCGACTGCAAAATTTGTGGTAGTGGGGGACTGCGTTCGCGCTCTCCCCTGATCATCTGTTTAATGATAATACACACTAAATGTATCATGTCCTCAGATTAATTACATGTTCTGTTATTGAAATGAACACATGTCAATGTTGCCACCATCTAGTGTTGAGTAGCACATATTACAATGTTAAAGATTGTCACTGACTTTGAATTGCAAACAAAACAACAATTCAACCTGACTGATCATGCAGCGAGTGTACGGAAAGCTGGTGTTGTACTGCCACCTACTGGTAACAACTTTGCACCTATGCTGCTATGCTTTCAACAACACAACCTGTGTTGTTTTATCAGTACAGGTACTGAAAGATATATATATATCTTCATATATCCATATTTTGTGTTACTTATTAATTTTCATAGTCATATTACATATAGCTAATGTTCCATATTGTACTCTTTGCTTTTCTTTTCATCCCATGACAAAGTGCTCGCACTTGGGCCGGCCTTGAAGTAGAAGGCAGAGAGGAGGAATTCCTCCTTCCTGTGCTTCCCAGGCCGACTCAAGATAAGAGACAATGAGCATGTGTTTGAGGTGAGACAAGTGAGGGCGGGGGGAGATACTGAAGAGGAGAGGGCTTTCCGGGAAGTTTTCAGATCAACTGGGGCTACGCATTTTGGATGTGTTGTTCGAGGCTGGTCTCTATTCTCAAATATTTGACAATAAAATATGATAAATACCTATTCTGTGATTGGTGTATATTAAAGATCAGTTTATGTGTCATCTAAGTAACTTGGGACTGACCAGCGTTTTACATCCCACTTGGAGGAACATCTGGTCAAACGCAATAATTTGGGGGCTTCGTCCGAGATGACACGCTGACAATTGGACCTTCTCTTGCAATCTTCTGGACAGACTCACATGGCCAAAACATAATTCAAGGTAAGCAGAACCTTTCTTTTTAGATAAAATCTGCATTAGGAGTCTGCCCAGAAGTCTGTAAGTTAAACACTGCTTTGTACCCCAGACACAGAATGGTGATTTTGATAGATTGATTGCATTTTTGCCGAGCCTGCCATTGCATTAAAATTGTAAATAGGTGGTCAACTCACGTCATTGTGTCTCGATTACCGTGACGGGCAGTTTCATTGACGAGTGAACTAATAGTTGGGTGTGGCTCACCCTGGGTAGTTGGTCGCCGCCTAAAAGAGTAACGGGTTGGATGCCCATCATATGGTACAGTAAATACTCCCCGGTTGTGAGATCCCTGTTGACATTTTTATGTGCACACAAATTAAGGATGGGTCGGAGGCCATTTGTAAAATACAATAAATACTCCCTGGTTGCGAGTTCCCTACGGCATTAACGTGTGCGTTAAAATTAAGAAACGTACGGGAGGAGGCCCTTCTGTACCATATGATAAATTCCACGGCTGGAGGCCATTTGTAATAAATACAATAAAGATTCCCCGGTTGTGAGGTCCGGGCGACACTTTAGTGTGCGCTAAAATTAAGGAAAAATAGACACAATGGCCAAGGAGTGTGACAGAAAAGAATGTGATGACGGCTGGGGAAAATGTGATGAATCATTACTGTTTAATAATCAATTGAATGCACTGTTGTCGACAATGGAATTAGCAAGTAGAGTTTAAAAAGAAAAAAAGAGAACGTTCCTTGAAAGGGTTAAGAGGGAGTTTACAATACTCGAAAAGTTGTGAACTCAAACGTCAGGTAAAATAAAAAATAAAATAAAAAAGTAACTGGAAGTTTTATGGTAAAGTGAAACGCAGAGAGAGTGCTTACGTGTGTGTGTGTGTGTGTGTGCGTAGGGCTGTAGGCACTTGCTTGTGTGTGCGTGAGTGCTTACACGTGCTTGTGTGTGTGTGTGCGCTGGTGAAAATGGCCAAGGAGGGTGACAGACAAGAATGTGATGACGGCTGGGGAAAATGTGATGAATGGTTATCGTTCAATGATCAATTGAATGTGCTTTTGGTAACAATGGAGTCCGCGGGGAGAGACAAAAAGGAACGAAGTAAAGTAGTTAAGGAGATGACTCGAGCACAGGGCGAGGAACCTAACGGGTTAAAAGAAGGCTTACAGAACTTATGTGCTCGAGAATATAAGCGTTTGACGAATGAGAAAAGGAAGCTAGAGGGAATTCGAGTAAGCGGGAGTTACATGGAAAAAAGAAAAGCTGCTAAAGAAATGAAAACAATTGAGATAAACATGAAAAAATGGATTGACTGGTCTTTCGCCTGTCGCGCATGCGCAAGACAATTCAAACGACCCGCCCAGACTTTGACTAAGCCACCGCCCTATGACGTAAAGCCGGAGGCATCTTTATACCCACTTTTGACAGTCACAGGAGGAGCCCTGGTGGTCGAAACAGAAACAAAGCTCTCTGGTCCACCCCCTACTCCTGTGACAAATGAGGGCGGTGCTCACACAGCCTCTCTAAGATTGAACCCTCCTCCAAAACTAACCCTGTCTCCTGAGTGTAAATCACCTCTGGTGCCTAAGCCCCAAAATAACAGCCACCCAGCGGAAAACCTCCCGAGTATGCCTAATCTTACTAGACAGCAGATAATACATGAGTCAACGCAAAACTCCTCACTTTACAAGCCAGACCATTTTGTTGCCATAAACAAATGCCCTCCCCCAGTAGATGACAGTCTCTCACGTGCACATCAGACATTCTTGAACAACACACAACAGAGCCAGACTTTGTGGTCTCCTGTAACCGTTAATGGCTCAATGGAAGGCTACATTGACCAACACCCACATGAACCACATGCATACAACACACAACAGAGCCAGACTTTGTGGTCTCCTGTAACTGTTAATGGCTCAATGGAAGGCTACATTGACCAACACCCACATGAACCACATGCATACAACACACGCTTAAAAAAAAAGCTGGAGGGACACGCATATCCACTTTTTCCTGATAATAGCGGCAGATTCCAATATAAGCCTTTTGCTGTTGCAGACATGCAGGCCATTGTTGACAAACTCCCACCTGTGTCTGAAGGTGGGAGTCTTTGGCTTAATACGTTAGACAAACTAACAGCAGGATACACACTCTCAGTAGGAGACTTTAGGGGCATTTTGTATCGTTGTGTTTCCACACAAGATGGCCAAAATATGGAACAACAAGCAGGATTAATGGCTGAACCTCAGACCCTGCCAATAACACCATACATTCACGACATAGCTACTGCGATGCGCAGTCTCTTTCCTCTTCCGTGTCAAAATGCCACACCCACTTATCAGTGGAAAGATGGTGAGTCACCTTATGTATTCATAAGCCAAGCTAAAGAGCAATGGTCACGTGCTACAGGTGTGCACCCCAGTAAAGAAGGGGAACACCGACAGTTTTTTAGACGGGCCGTACTTGACGCAATGCCAACTGTGGTGAAAAAAAGGATGGACGCTAATCCTGATATACCAGGAGCTGACGGTGCTACCTGGGAGAGGCACCTTATCCACCACATGCAGAATTGGACTAAGCAAGATGAAAATGATAAGGCTGAGGACAGAGCAGTAAGGAAACAACTCCTTAATTTACAAATTGATGTAGCAAAAATGTCTAAAGACCCTAAAGGTCACAAATCTGCTAAAGTGTATTCGGCAACGGGTGAACTTGCTTTTGAACTACAAAAGATGGAGGAAAGAATCCTCAATAAACTTGAAACCAGACCCTCAGGCTCAGGTGGTGGACGCGGCGTTTCAAAGTCAATCCGGGGAAGAAACTGTTTCGGCTGTGACCAGCCTGGTCACTGGGCTCAAGACTGTCCCAACATTTCCGAACAGGAAAGGTTACGTCATGCCGCCAGACGAGGCCGCAGCAAAGGGCGTTCACAACATAGCTCCTTCCAGCAGCAGCCACAACAGCAACAATACCACGCCCCCAGGTCCGCCTTAGCGCCTGGCGCCTCCGCCTACTTCCTGGGTGACGACGTGGACCAAGGGGGGGTCTTCTGAAGCTGCCCACAGCAGGAGCCACAGCAGGAAATACAGACAGGCCCCCTGCTGGACATAGTTGTCAATGGACAATGTTATCAGTTCATGATTGACACTGGCGCTACACATTCACTTTTGAATGCAGTAGTTCCAAAGAAACTGTGTGCTTCCTTTTTAAAGGTTGAAGGCTTTGCTGGGGTCACAAGGATGTTACCTGTCACCAAACCACTTCCGGTTCAGATTGCTGGACACTCGCTAAAGCATCCCTTCGTGGTTGATCATCACACACCTTGCCTGCTCGGTAATGATCTGCTTTACAAACTGTACCCTGACATCCAATATCGCACAGAAGGAACCTTCCTGGTGTTACCTGACGGCACTACCACCAAGCTGCGACACCACTATAAAGGCTCCTCCATGTTTGTGCTCATGCCTCAACCTGAGGTACCACAAATGGCGGACATCTACTGGACACGCCTCCTCCCGGAAACAAGTGAAGGACAAGGGCTGCTCCTGCTCTTCTATCAGTGGAAGCCCTGGCTGACCGAGCTGCGTCCGTATGTACCACCACCTGATCCGCCACATGTCACCTTATATTATGATCGCCAATCTGATGAAAGTTACCAAGAAGGTTTTGACACCATAGCAGGGAAAGAGTGGCCTTTGGCCTACACTCACATCTATGCTGGAGCTCAGGGTGTGTCCGCCCATGTCGACTTCACTCCTCAACAGAAAAAATGGTATAAAATGGACGCTACGGCGGTTCCACATTGTTCTCTTGCTCTTTGTCCCGCCTACCAAGCCAAGGACTTGGGTCCAATGACAAAACAGGGAGTATCTGCCACTGATTGGGTAGACACCCAAATACCACACTTGCAACATTCTGACTCAGTTGATATGTTTCGTATCTCCTGCTCTCAGACTGCTGACCTCGGGGTTCTACAACATCTTCAGGTCACTCGAGAGCATGAGCAAGAACGAACAGACCATCCTAAAGCTGCTGACATGTTAAACACCCTCCCACTGACCGTTTGGTCTCAAGGTCCCACAGATGTTGGTCTTGCTGTCAATGCGTCCCCTGTCTCTGTCAAAATTGACACCAGTAGTGTGGTACATGTCAGACAATACCCACAAAAACAACAAGCCATAGATGGCATTACAGATACCATCTCAGGCCTTAAACAATCTGGAGTATTGGAACCCTCCACCTCTAAATGGAACACACCTATTTTGCCTGTTCCAAAAACTGGCACATCTGTGTACCGGATGGTACACGATCTTAGGGCCGTTAATGACGTCACAGTGACCCCTCCCATACCTGTTCCTAACCCTTACACAGCACTCACCCATCTGACCACTGCACACTGTTATTTCTCTGTCATTGACCTAGCGAATGCTTTCTTTTGCATCCCTATCGCTGAATGCATCAAACATGTCTTTGCTTTCACCTTTCAAGGTCAAAAGCTGCAGTACTCCCGCCTCCCACAAGGTTGGAAACTGTCGCCTGGCCTTTTCAACCAGCAATTACGAGACGATCTGGCCTCAGTGGAGCTTCCTGACGACACATTTGTTGTCCAGTATGTAGATGACATACTCATCGCTGCTCCTTCTCCTACCTCATGCCTGGCGGCCACCCTAGCTGTTCTTCAGCGTCTGGCCTCAACGGGATACAAGGTCTCTCGTAAGAAATTGCAGGTTGCCCGTTCCCTTGTTCATTTCATGGGGCGGGAGATCTCCTCAACGGGGGTCTCCCTGTCCTCTGACCATCGCCAGTCTATCCTATGTCATCCTAAACCTTCTTCTGTCAAACAATTACAGTCCTTCCTTGGATTGGCTGGTTTCAGCCGCTCCTACATTCCTTGTTTTTCCTTGAAAACAGCTCCTCTTCGTGCCCTCCTCCGCACTGCTGGAGTCCGCAACTCAAATGCTGCCCTCCAGTGGACGGTTGAGGCCGAACAAGCTTTCATTGACCTCAAGCAACATTTGTCTTCTGCTTCTGCCCTTGCAGTACCAGACTACAAACTACCCTTCTACTTAGATGTTTCTGAGAGTGAAGGTACTGCTAACGCTGTCCTTTTTCAGAAACCTGAAGGGGGAGGTATAGGGGGAACGCGTTGCGTTTTAACCTACACCAGCATTCTGCTTGACCTATCTGAACTTCGACATCACACATGCTCGCAACATGCTTCCACTTTGGCAAAACTGATTGACAAAACGGCACACATTGTCATGGGACACCCACTTACAGTACTGACAAACCACACTGTCATTGCATATGTATCATCACATTTGTTTACCATGACGCCACTCAAACAACGCAGACTCATGAAAATTTTGCAACAACCTCACATAACTTTTACACACGAAGGAATCAACATGGCTGATAACATAAATAGTGGAGAACTACATCACTGTGAGGAGAGAGTTGCTTTGACTGAAAAGATAAGACCAGACCTGTTGACCACACCCATCCCAGGCTCCCACTGGCTGTTCACGGACGGCTGTTGTTTCAGACATCCTCTAAAGGGATTGCAGGCAGCTTGGTCAGTGGTACAGCAGTCCAGCTCAGGAGAATGGGAGACCTTGGCCACCCAGACACTTGACGAACAGCTGTCGGCACAAAGAGCTGAACTTGTGGCTTTGACAGAAGCCCTAAAGCAAGGAAAAGACTACGAAGTGACTATCTTTACAGACTCGGCTTATGCCTTCATGTCAGCTGTCATTGACCTTCCTAAATGGAAGAGAAATGGCTTCCTGACTGCTGAAGGACATCCGATTAAATACAAGACAGAAATGGAAGCACTGGAAACAGCGCTGCTCCTACCTAAAAGGATAGCTATTGTCAAGTGCAAGGGACACAGTAAGGAAAAAGGGACAGTAACTGATGGTAACAACTTTGCTGACTCCGTAGCTAAGCAAACTGCTGGCTATGACAAGACTGGAATTATCATGACTGCCACTGCCTGCCAGACAGAACTCCTACCTGCCCTGTCTGATAATGAAATCAGAAAACATCAGGAGCAGGCCTCACCACAAGAGAAAACTTTGTGGCTGAGAAGAGGCGCTAGACAAGACCCGACAGGTCTTTGGCGAGGGCCAAATGGTCACCTGGCCTGGCCCCCAGGAATTAGACAAAAAATGCTCCGATGGGCCCACGGTCCCGGACATGTGGGGGCAAAGCAAACAAAAGCGAACTTGTCACTATGGTGGCACCCCTATTTGGAGAACATTGTGGACAACCACGTCAGATACTGCGATATCTGCCAGGACTTTAACCCCAGACCAACACTGAAACCAGAAATGGGGACTTTCCCCATTCCGGCACAAAATGGTGAAGAATGGACGATCGATTACACTGACATGATCAATCCGGTACAAGGGAAAAGGTACTTGCTAACTTGCGTTGACAATTACAGTGGATGGCCGGAAGCAACTCCAACCTCAAAAGAGGATGCAAAATCAGTAATTAAATGGCTTGTTAATGACCTAATTCCCCGACATGGTTTCCCCAAAAAGATTAGGTCAGACAACGGCACCCATTTCAAAAATACTCACCTAGCCTTGGTCGAAAAGGCTCTCGGACTAGAACACAGGTTTGGTTCGGTGTACCATCCTCAGTCCCAAGGTAAGGTCGAGAGAATGAACCAAAACATCAAGACAAAATTGGCAAAAATCTGTGCACAGACCAAATTGAAGTGGGTTGACGCGTTACCATTGGCTTTAATGACCATCCGAATGTCCATGAACAAAACTGGTTTTTCACCCTATGAACTGCATTCAGGTCAGCCCTTCCCAGGACCAGCTGCCTCCCTGGAAGGAAGAATCAGCGTAAAACCAAAATGGTACTTTGAACAAATTCAGAATTTGTGTAATAATTTCTCTGCACAGATTCGTGGACAACAATCCACTCCTCCAGGGACCCTCCCTCCCGTAGAGTGGGTCAAGCTCAAAGTCATCAAACGCAAGTGGACGGAGCCCAGGTGGACTGGTCCCTTCAAGGTCGTGGAACGGACGTCTCACGCCCTTCGACTAGCTGGTAAAGGGGACACCTGGTACCACCTCTCCCTCTGCACTCCTGCTGAAGAACCTGACAGATCACCAGCGGATGTCATTGCTGACATAGCCACATCATCTGCCCCACTCGACCCCCTAGCAGTGCCTTTTCAGCCTGAGGCAGCTGAAGAAGAACGGGAGCAGAAAACGACTCATTTTTAGTGTGTGTGTTAACGAAGTAACACACATAAGGGGTGACCGTGCTAGTAACCTCTCCCCCTCTAGGTCATAGAAGAGCGAGGCTTTAATTACACACACATAATCCTACAGCCCAGAAGACGACGCTGAGAGAGAGATTTTCTACCTATATTACTCTTTTTAACTTCTATATTGTATATCCTTATTTGAGACCAGCCTTTATACTCGAAGTTATCCAATTTCTCTTGCTTGTTTTCAGCATAACTATCTGTGTCGTTATATTAAGTGAAAAGTTTGATGTTTATCCCCGTTTCGTTACCTGAATTACTCTGATTTTGATAGACGAAAAGCAGGATGTTACGCCCAGAAGTATTTCCTGACGGATTGGTGTTTAGGTTTGTTCTACTGTTCTTGTGCCTCAGTCCTTCCTTCCCGACGACAGTGACTGACAAGTGTCTTAGAACATACGGCGGACTTGAAATAGACTGGGTTAGGGGGGATAGCAAGACTTATTTTTTTGACCTGTGCAGTGTGATTAATTGCGGGGGAAAAAATAGTTTGTACCGTGGTAGTAACCTCTATCTTTGTGACGACATAAAACTGAATCATTGGTGTCGGAAGCAGACAACTTACTCTAGTGGGTGGTGCCCCTCATGGACGAGTGTAACCCACTACACAGGGCCCTCTCTTTACCATTACCGCCTACCTCTACTATTAGAAGTTATTCAGAGAGGGATGACCTTTCAGAGGAATTTTGATCGTTCCCAGAATCCCCTTGCACTTACAATTATCGGAATAGGTGTTGTGCCAAGTCCCTTTTATGTTGTTTTGGGGGTTGAACAGGCTGGTACGGACCCTAAAGGGATTATTAAAATTAATATCCTTGAGAGGGCATTAACTACCTTTGCCCCCTCTGTAGCACCTAAAGTGCCACTCCACCTCGGTGACGTTACAAAAGCTCTCACATCTGTGTATACTAATGACATCACCACTGAAGACCTGGTAGCTTTGACCTTAGGAGCAGGTGCAGGCAACCTATGGCTCAGGTGGATGACTAGCATGGCTAAGAGCCAAAACCTGGGTGACTGTGTTGCTTGTTCCGCTGGACGTCCTTTTCCCCACACTTACCCCGCCCCTTTTAAGTTGACTGACATAAATGGCTCAAACTGTCTTATTTCCTTGTTCTCTGAACCCACGCCACCAGGGTGCGATTTGTTGGCTAGTGTGTACCCTCCTGTTGACAATTCCACCCGACTTCTTCCATTTGTGGCCCAAAAGCTGAATTACACGTGTTTTCAATTCAAAGGACCCTCTTCGTCCCCCAACAAATTGGGTGACATTAACCCTTCCTGGTGCACCACACTGATAGATGGCTCAAGGATAGGCCCTTGGGCACGAGCTGACTTATTCTGGTATTGTGGGGAGCACAGATTGTACATTAGAATCCCAAAGTCATCCGTAGGGCTTTGTGCTATGGTTAGACTGGTGACCCCACTCACCCTAGTGGGTACCAAATTAACTCCCCTTGTAACTCCTGTCTCAGCGGCCTCTCTAACTTCTCGCCGACGCCGCCATGTTTTATCTCGAAGGAGTGTAAAGGGCTCCTTTGATCTGATGAGAAACCCTGATGGTGTTTACTTTGATGCAATTGGACAACCAAGAGGGGTCCCCTCACAACACAAATTGTGGTGTGAATCCTGTGCAGGTTTCGAGAACCTTCCTATCATTGGTGCTATTTTCCCTGTGACTGCTACTAAAAATGTAGAACGCATTAACTATGTTTTTTATAATCTGTTGAGACTGACCAACCTGACTCGTGACGCCGTTGAGGGACTTGCTGAACAACTTGCCCCGACCTCTCTCATGGCCATCCAGAACCGCATAGCCCTTGACCGCATCCTAGCCAAGGAAGAAGGCGTGTGTGCAATGTTTGGTGACCAATGCTGTACCTTCATTCCTAACAACACTGCACCAGATGGCTCAGTTCAGAGGGCCTTAGAGGGCCTCCAGGCCCTGTCTAAGGAACTTACTGAAGTTTCAGGGGTCTCTGACCCCTTTAAAGATTGGCTCCAAAGCACATTTGGCAGGTGGACCGACCTAATTAAGTCTGTCCTGGTCTCCATTGGAGTTTTCTTGGCCATTATAGCCTCTTGCGGTTGCTTTATCGCCCCTTGTGCTAAGTCCCTATGCACCCGCATCATTGTTAGAGCTGTAGAAGGTCAACCCCACCCTGTTTCTGGGCTCGTTATGTCTTTGAAGGGGGTCAAGCAAAATGGAGACTTTCGAGAATTATTGGTTTCCTTCCCTGACCATGACGACATTGACGTGGACTCCCTCCATCTATCTTCCATGTAACTATGCTGTTGTTTTTGCTAGCTTGAAAAAAAAAAAAAAAAAAAAAAAAAAAAAAAAAAAAAAAGAACACAGCACCTACTTTAATGTAGGGCGTGCTTTAGAGGTGTTGCTCTCGTAGGAGAGATCTTTTGGATAAGATCTGAAGGGGGAATTGAAAGATATATATATATCTTCATATATCCATATTTTGTGTTACTTATTAATTTTCATAGTCATATTACATATAGCTAATGTTCCATATTGTACTCTTTGCTTTTCTTTTCATCCCATGACAAAGTGCTCGCACTTGGGCCGGCCTTGAAGTAGAAGGCAGAGAGGAGGAATTCCTCCTTCCTGTGCTTCCCAGGCCGACTCAAGATAAGAGACAATGAGCATGTGTTTGAGGTGAGACAAGTGAGGGCGGGGGGAGATACTGAAGAGGAGAGGGCTTTCCGGGAAGTTTTCAGATCAACTGGGGCTACGCATTTTGGATGTGTTGTTCGAGGCTGGTCTCTATTCTCAAATATTTGACAATAAAATATGATAAATACCTATTCTGTGATTGGTGTATATTAAAGATCAGTTTATGTGTCATCTAAGTAACTTGGGACTGACCAGCGTTTTACATCCCACTTGGAGGAACATCTGGTCAAACGCAACAGTACTGAGAAATTACTATAAAGAATTTCTAAGCATTTTACATGGGTAATTGTTATAAATTGTATTACGTGTTAGTTACAAGTAATGCTTAAGTTTTATGTGTTGCCTTCATGTCCGGTTTTAAGTGATGTAGTTACCACTCCACGTCACTTGGTGGCGGAAGCGTTTGTCTCAATGGCACAAGAAATAAGCCGGAAGTAGTTTGGTCATGAGGCGGGCTCGACAATTATATTGGTCAAATGTTGATCAAAGCTACTTTACCTTTTGCTAAAATATTCTACCAACCACCAACATTTATGTATTTTATATTGAAGACTATGCATTGTTTGTTTGGTTGAATGAGACTGGGGCGATGCGAATGTTTGAAAAATGTATTTCGCCGCTTACTATTGGACTGACGTGTACCACGTGACCATGACAAGCAGGAGTGATCAAACACTTCCGTTCATTAAAAGTATTTGCAGCCTTCAAAATAATGCAGTCATTCAAAAAGTGCATGGTTGTTGTTTGGTGTGTTGATATGTGACGTTGTGGTTAATAAATGTGTGTAACCGTCACTTTAGGTTGTTGTGTCCGGAATGACATGCTCCCTTCTGACGACTTAGTGGCATCGCTTCTCGGCCTTTTGGCTAAGATCAAGTGTAGTATCTGTTTTTATCAGTTTAATATCTGATACGTCCCCTATCCGGGGACCATATATTAAATTGATTTTTGGATCAGGGAGATGGAATAGGGGCTTGCTCTGTCCACTCCACGCATCGATCTGGTATTGCAGTACCTCCAGAAACGGTGCACCTCCTCTCTTGTCAAAATCAATTAAAATGTCACTATTAATATCTGAAATACAGTTGATAGTACAACAAGTCACTGGGTTCTACAGCATTAATGTGTGGACAGTGTTAGGCTGAGATAATATGGTTATAGTTGCGTACATGTTCATTGTGCACAACACAATTACCACCCGGAATGATGTGGGTACTTGCAGGTAAAGTCGTCCCTTTCTTTACATGTAGTTTTAAACATGCAAACTTTAAACGGATGAAACCGGACTTTGTTTGTTGTAGACGAACAGAAAACTGAACACATATGGTGTGGAAGAGTTGCAAACAGTTGCATGTCTTTGGGTCTGTTACTACCGGTTTTGCACATCGAAAGACTGACATGTTTGCCCATTCTTCTTCGCAAAGCATTTCCAACTAAGTCAAATTAGACGGAAGGTGTTTGTGAACAGCATTTTTCAGATATTGCCCAATATTTTGTATTGGAATTAGTTGTTTTTTTCAAGCTAATTTAAATGTGATTTGTTATGTTTCATTATAAAGTTGTTCAAGTTTGATGTCAGTAAAAATCTTAAACGGTGTAGTGTGTGCTACCCACCACTAGATGGTGACAGTATAACATGTGTTACTGTCCCAAACAAAGAAACAGGAAGTGGCTGTAAAGGGAAGCAGGGACACCCAGACCCTTCCAGTACAGGCTAGGCGTATTAGTGTAGATTGCATGATGGGAACAAATAGTTGTGTTCAAGTGTAATATAAATAGTGATAATATTGTAATGATCAAACAATGTTGTGTAGTAGACTCTTGTACATGTGCAGGCTTTTGAGTGTGTGTGTTTGCTAGTGTGCACGCGATGAGCCCATCACTTAACATGGTGTGTGTGTGAATGACTTGTGTGTGTGAGCCATGTACAACTCATACTTACCTGGCAGGGGAGTTACCATGATCAAGAAGGTGGTTCACCTAGGGTGAGGCTCTGCCATTGCACTCCGGCTGTGCTGACCCTTACGAATTCCCCAAATGTGGGAATTTCGACTGCAAAATTTGTGGTAGTGGGGGACTGCGTTCGCGCTCTCCCCTGATCATCTGTTTAATGATAATACACACTAAATGTATCATGTCCTCAGATTAATTACATGTTCTGTTATTGAAATGAACACATGTCAATGTTGCCACCATCTAGTGTTGAGTAGCACATATTACAATGTTAAAGATTGTCACTGACTTTGAATTGCAAACAAAACAACAATTCAACCTGACTGATCATGCAGCGAGTGTACGGAAAGCTGGTGTTGTACTGCCACCTACTGGTAACAACTTTGCACCTATGCTGCTATGCTTTCAACAACACAACCTGTGTTGTTTTATCAGTACAGGTACTGAGAAATTACTATAAAGAATTTCTAAGCATTTTACATGGGTAATTGTTATAAATTGTATTACGTGTTAGTTACAAGTAATGCTTAAGTTTTATGTGTTGCCTTCATGTCCGGTTTTAAGTGATGTAGTTACCACTCCACGTCACTTGGTGGCGGAAGCGTTTGTCTCAATGGCACAAGAAATAAGCCGGAAGTAGTTTGGTCATGAGGCGGGCTCGACAATTATATTGGTCAAATGTTGATCAAAGCTACTTTACCTTTTGCTAAAATATTCTACCAACCACCAACATTTATGTATTTTATATTGAAGACTATGCATTGTTTGTTTGGTTGAATGAGACTGGGGCGATGCGAATGTTTGAAAAATGTATTTCGCCGCTTACTATTGGACTGACGTGTACCACGTGACCATGACAAGCAGGAGTGATCAAACACTTCCGTTCATTAAAAGTATTTGCAGCCTTCAAAATAATGCAGTCATTCAAAAAGTGCATGGTTGTTGTTTGGTGTGTTGATATGTGACGTTGTGGTTAATAAATGTGTGTAACCGTCACTTTAGGTTATTGTGTCCGGAATGACATGCTCCCTTCTGACGACTTAGTGGCATCGCTTCTCGGCCTTTTGGCTAAGATCAAGTGTAGTATCTGTTCTTATCAGTTTAATATCTGATACGTCCCCTATCCGGGGACCATATATTAAATTGATTTTTGGATCAGGGAGATGGAATAGGGGCTTGCTCTGTCCACTCCACGCATCGATCTGGTATTGCAGTACCTCCTCTCTTGTCAAAATCAATTAAAATGTCACTATTAATATCTGAAATACAGTTGATAGTACAACAAGTCACTGAGTTCTACAGCATTAATGTGTGGACAGTGTTAGGCTGAGATAATATGGTTATAGTTGCGTACATGTTCATTGTGCACAACACAATTACCACCCGGAATGATGTGGGTACTTGCAGGTAAAGTCGTCCCTTTCTTTACATGTAGTTTTAAACATGCAAACTTTAAACGGATGAAACCGGACTTTGTTTGTTGTAGACGAACAGAAAACTGAACACATATGGTGTGGAAGAGTTGCAAACAGTTGCATGTCTTTGGGTCTGTTACTACCGGTTTTGCACATCGAAAGACTGACATGTTTGCCCATTCTTCTTCGCAAAGCATTTCCAACTAAGTCAAATTAGACGGAAGGTGTTTGTGAACAGCATTTTTCAGATATTGCCCAATATTTTGTATTGGAATTAGTTGTTTTTTTCAAGCTAATTTAAATGTGATTTGTTATGTTTCATTATAAAGTTGTTCAAGTTTGATGTCAGTAAAAATCTTAAACGGTGTAGTGTGTGCTACCCACCACTAGATGGTGACAGTATAACATGTGTTACTGTCCCAAACAAAGAAACAGGAAGTGGCTGTAAAGGGAAGCAGGGACACCCAGACCCTTCCAGTACAGGCTAGGCGTATTAGTGTAGATTGCATGATGGGAACAAATAGTTGTGTTCAAGTGTAATATAAATAGTGATAATATTGTAATGATCAAACAATGTTGTGTAGTAGACTCTTGTACATGTGCAGGCTTTTGAGTGTGTGTGTTTGCTAGTGTGCACGCGATGAGCCCATCACTTAACATGGTGTGTGTGTGAATGACTTGTGTGTGTGAGCCATGTACAACTCATACTTACCTGGCAGGGGAGTTACCATGATCAAGAAGGTGGTTCACCTAGGGTGAGGCTCTGCCATTGCACTCCGGCTGTGCTGACCCTTACGAATTCCCCAAATGTGGGAATCTCGACTGCAAAATTTGTGGTAGTGGGGGACTGCGTTCGCGCTCTCCCCTGATCATCTGTTTAATGATAATACACACTAAATGTATCATGTCCTCAGATTAATTACATGTTCTGTTATTGAAATGAACACATGTCAATGTTGCCACCATCTAGTGTTGAGTAGCACATATTACAATGTTAAAGATTGTCACTGACTTTGAATTGCAAACAAAACAACAATTCAACCTGACTGATCATGCAGCGAGTGTACGGAAAGCTGGTGTTGTACTGCCACCTACTGGTAACAACTTTGCACCTATGCTGCTATGCTTTCAACAACACAACCTGTGTTGTTTTATCAGTACAGGTACTGAGAAATTACTATAAAGAATTTCTAAGCATTTTACATGGGTAATTGTTATAAATTGTATTACGTGTTAGTTACAAGTAATGCTTAAGTTTTATGTGTTGCCTTCATGTCCGGTTTTAAGTGATGTAGTTACCACTCCACGTCACTTGGTGGCGGAAGCGTTTGTCTCAATGGCACAAGAAATAAGCCGGAAGTAGTTTGGTCATGAGGCGGGCTCGACAATTATATTGGTCAAATGTTGATCAAAGCTACTTTACCTTTTGCTAAAATATTCTACCAACCACCAACATTTATGTATTTTATATTGAAGACTATGCATTGTTTGTTTGGTTGAATGAGACTGGGGCGATGCGAATGTTTGAAAAATGTATTTCGCCGCTTACTATTGGACTGACGTGTACCACGTGACCATGACAAGCAGGAGTGATCAAACACTTCCGTTCATTAAAAGTATTTGCAGCCTTCAAAATAATGCAGTCATTCAAAAAGTGCATGGTTGTTGTTTGGTGTGTTGATATGTGACGTTGTGGTTAATAAATGTGTGTAACCGTCACTTTAGGTTGTTGTGTCCGGAATGACATGCTCCCTTCTGACAACTTAGTGGCATCGCTTCTCGGCCTTTTGGCTAAGATCAAGTGTAGTATCTGTTCTTATCAGTTTAATATCTGATACGTCCCCTATCCGGGGACCATATATTAAATTGATTTTTGGATCAGGGAGATGGAATAGGGGCTTGCTCTGTCCACTCCACGCATCGATCTGGTATTGCAGTACCTCCAGAAACGGTGCACCTCCTCTCTTGTCAGAATCAATTAAAATGTCACTATTAATATCTGAAATACAGTTGATAGTACAACAAGTCACTGAGTTCTACAGCATTAATGTGTGGACAGTGTTACCTTTACCTTTTGCTAAAATATTCTACCAACCACCAACATTTATGTATTTTATATTGAAGACTATGCATTGTTTGTTTGGTTGAATGAGACTGGGGCGATGCGAATGTTTGAAAAATGTATTTCGCCGCTTACTATTGGACTGACGTGTACCACGTGACCATGACAAGCAGGAGTGATCAAACACTTCCGTTCATTAAAAGTATTTGCAGCCTTCAAAATAATGCAGTCATTCAAAAAGTGCATGGTTGTTGTTTGGTGTGTTGATATGTGACGTTGTGGTTAATAAATGTGTGTAACCGTCACTTTAGGTTGTTGTGTCCGGAATGACATGCTCCCTTCTGACGACTTAGTGGCATCGCTTCTCGGCCTTTTGGCTAAGATCAAGTGTAGTATCTGTTCTTATCAGTTTAATATCTGATATGTCCCCTATCCGGGGACCATATATTAAATTGATTTTTGGATCAGGGAGATGGAATAGGGGCTTGCTCTGTCCACTCCACGCATCTTTCTGGTATTGCAGTACCTCCAGAAACGGTGCACCCTCCTCTCTTGTCAAAATCAATTAAAATGTCACTATTAATATCTGAAATACAGTTGATAGTACAACAAGTCACTGAGTTCTACAGCATTAATGTCTGGACAGTGTTAGGCTGAGATAATATGGTTATAGTTGCGTACATGTTCATTGTGCACAACACAATTACCACCCGGAATGATGTGGGTACTTGCAGGTAAAGTCGTCCCTTTCTTTACATGTAGTTTTAAACATGCAAACTTTAAACGGATGAAACCGGACTTTGTTTGTTGTAGACGAACAGAAAACTGAACACATATGGTGTGGAAGAGTTGCAAACAGTTGCATGTCTTTGGGTCTGTTACTACCGGTTTTGCACATCGAAAGACTGACATGTTTGCCCATTCTTCTTCGCAAAGCATTTCCAACTAAGTCAAATTAGACGGAAGGTGTTTGTGAACAGCATTTTTCAGATATTGCCCAATATTTTGTATTGGAATTAGTTGTTTTTTTCAAGCTAATTTAAATGTGATTTGTTATGTTTCATTATAAAGTTGTTCAAGTTTGATGTCAGTGAAAATCTTAAACGGTGTAGTGTGTGCTACCCACCACTAGATGGTGACAGTATAACATGTGTTACTGTCCCAAACCAAGAAACAGGAAGTGGCTGTAAAGGGAGGCAGGGACACCCAGACCCTTCCAGTACAGGCTAGGCGTAGTAGTGTAGATTGCATGATGGGAACAAATAGTTGTGTTCAAGTGTAATATAAATAGTGATAATATTGTAATGATCCAACAATGTTGTGTAGTAGACTCTTGTACATGTGCAGGCTTTTGAGTGTGTGTGTTTGCTAGTGTGCACGCGATGAGCCCATCACTTAACATGGTGTGTGTGTGAATGACTTGTGTGTGTGAGCCATGTACAACTCATACTTACCTGGCAGGGGAGTTACCATGATCAAGAAGGTGGTTCACCTAGGGTGAGGCTCTGCCATTGCACTCCGGCTGTGCTGACCCTTACGAATTCCCCAAATGTGGGAATCTCGACTGCAAAATTTGTGGTAGTGGGGGACTGCGTTCGCGCTCTCCCCTGATCATCTGTTTAATGATAATACACACTAAATGTATCATGTCCTCAGATTAATTACATGTTCTGTTATTGAAATGAACACATGTCAATGTTGCCACCATCTAGTGTTGAGTAGCACATATTACAATGTTAAAGATTGTCACTGACTTTGAATTGCAAACAAAACAACAATTCAACCTGACTGATCATGCAGCGAGTGTACGGAAAGCTGGTGTTGTACTGCCACCTACTGGTAACAACTTTGCACCTATGCTGCTATGCTTTCAACAACACAACCTGTGTTGTTTTATCAGTACAGGTACTGAGAAATTACTATAAAGAATTTCTAAGCATTTTACATGGGTAATTGTTATAAATTGTATTACGTGTTGGTTACAAGTAATGCTTAAGTTTTATGTGTTGCCTTCATGTCCGGTTTTAAGTGATGTAGTTACCACTCCACGTCACTTGGTGGCTGAAGCGTTTGTCTCAATGGCACAAGAAATAAGCCGGAAGTAGTTTGGTCATGAGGCGGGCTCGACAATTATATTGGTCAAATGTTGATCAAAGCTACTTTACCTTTTGCTAAAATATTCTACCAACCACCAACATTTATGTATTTTATATTGAAGACTATGCATTGTTTGTTTGGTTGAATGAGACTGGGGCGATGCGAATGTTTGAAAAATGTATTTCGCCGCTTACTATTGGACTGACGTGTACCACGTGACCATGACAAGCAGGAGTGATCAAACACTTCCGTTCATTAAAAGTATTTGCAGCCTTCAAAATAATGCAGTCATTCAAAAAGCTTATGGTTGTTGTTTGGTGTGTTGATATGTGACGTTGTGGTTAATAAATGTGTGTAACCGTCACTTTAGGTTGTTGTGTCCGGAATGACATGCTCCCTTCTGACGACTTAGTGGCATCGCTTCTCGGCCTTTTGGCTAAGATCAAGTGTAGTATCTGTTCTTATCAGTTTAATATCTGATACGTCCCCTATCCGGGGACCATATATTAAATTGATTTTTGGATCAGGGAGATGGAATAGGGGCTTGCTCTGTCCACTCCACGCATCGATCTGGTATTGCAGTACCTCCAGAAACGGTGCACCCCCTCTCTTGTCAAAATCAATTAAAATGTCACTATTAATATCTGAAATACAGTTGATAGTACAACAAGTCACTGAGTTCTACAGCATCAATGTGTGGACAGTGTTAGGCTGAGATAATATGGTTATAGTTGCGTACATGTTCATTGTGCACAACACAATTACCACCCGGAATGATGTGGGTACTTGCAGGTAAACTCGTCCCTTTCTTTACATGTAGTTTTAAACATGCAAACTTTAAACGGATGAAACCGGACTTTGTTTGTTGTAGACGAACAGAAAACTGAACACATATGGTGTGGAAGAGTTGCAAACAGTTGCATGTCTTTGGGTCTGTTACTACCGGTTTTGCACATCGAAAGACTGACATGTTTGCCCATTCTTCTTCGCAAAGCATTTCCAACTAAGTCAAATTAGACGGAAGGTGTTTGTGAACAGCATTTTTCCGATATTGCCCAATATTTTGTATTGGAATTAGTTGTTTTTTTCAAGCTAATTTAAATGTGATTTGTTATGTTTCATTATAAAGTTGTTCAAGTTTGATGTCAGTAAAAATCTTAAACGGTGTAGTGTGTGCTACCCACCACTAGATGGTGACAGTATAACATGTGTTACTGTCCCAAACAAAGAAACAGGAAGTGGCTGTAAAGGGAAGCAGGGACACCCAGACCCTTCCAGTACAGGCTAGGCGTATTAGTGTAGATTGCATGATGGGAACAAATAGTTGTGTTCAAGTGTAATATAAATAGTGATAATATTGTAATGATCCAACAATGTTGTGTAGTAGACTCTTGTACATGTGCAGGCTTTTGAGTGTGTGTGTTTGCTAGTGTGCACGCGATGAGCCCATCACTTAACATGGTGTGTGTGTGAATGACTTGTGTGTGTGAGCCATGTACAACTCATACTTACCTGGCAGGGGAGTTACCATGATCAAGAAGGTGGTTCACCTAGGGTGAGGCTCTGCCATTGCACTCCGGCTGTGCTGACCCTTATGAATTCCCCAAATGTGGGAATCTCGACTGCAAAATTTGTGGTAGTGGGGGACTGCGTTCGCGCTCTCCCCTGATCATCTGTTTAATGATAATACACACTAAATGTATCATGTCCTCAGATTAATTACATGTTCTGTTATTGAAATGAACACATGTCAATGTTGCCACCATCTAGTGTTGAGTAGCACATATTACAATGTTAAAGATTGTCACTGACTTTGAATTGCAAACAAAACAACAATTCAACCTGACTGATCATGCAGCGAGTGTACGGAAAGCTGGTGTTGTACTGCCACCTACTGGTAACAACTTTGCACCTATGCTGCTATGCTTTCAACAACACAACCTGTGTTGTTTTATCAGTACAGGTACTGAGAAATTACTATAAAGAATTTCTAAGCATTTTACATGGGTAATTGTTATAAATTGTATTACGTGTTAGTTACAAGTAATGCTTAAGTTTTATGTGTTGCCTTCATGTCCGGTTTTAAGTGATGTAGTTACCACTCCACGTCACTTGGTGGCTGAAGCGTTTGTCTCAATGGCACAAGAAATAAGCTGGAAGTAGTTTGGTCATGAGGCGGGCTCGACAATTATATTGGTCAAATGTTGATCAAAGCTACTTTACCTTTTGCTAAAATATTCTACCAACCACCAACATTTATGTATTTTATATTGAAGACTATGCATTGTTTGTTTGGTTGAATGAGACTGGGGCGATGCGAATGTTTGAAAAATGTATTTCGCCGCTTACTATTGGACTGACGTGTACCACGTGACCATGACAAGCAGGAGTGATCAAACACTTCCGTTCATTAAAAGTATTTGCAGCCTTCAAAATAATGCAGTCATTCAAAAAGTGCATGGTTGTTGTTTGGTGTGTTGATATGTGACGTTGTGGTTAATAAATGTGTGTAACCGTCACTTTAGGTTGTTGTGTCCGGAATGACATGCTCCCTTCTGACGACTTAGTGGCATCGCTTCTCGGCCTTTTGGCTAAGATCAAGTGTAGTATCTGTTCTTATCAGTTTAATATCTGATACGTCCCCTATCCGGGGACCATATATTAAATTGATTTTTGGATCAGGGAGATGGAATAGGGGCTTGCTCTGTCCACTCCACGCATCGATCTGGTATTGCAGTACCTCCAGAAACGGTGCACCCCCTCTCTTGTCAAAATCAATTAAAATGTCACTATTAATATCTGAAATACAGTTGATAGTACAACAAGTCACTGAGTTCTACAGCATTAATGTGTGGACAGTGTTAGGCTGAGATAATATGGTTATAGTTGCGTACATGTTCATTGTGCACAACACAATTACCACCCGGAATGATGTGGGTACTTGCAGGTAAACTCGTCCCTTTCTTTACATGTAGTTTTAAACATGCAAACTTTAAACGGATGAAACCGGACTTTGTTTGTTGTAGACGAACAGAAAACTGAACACATATGGTGTGGAAGAGTTGCAAACAGTTGCATGTCTTTGGGTCTGTTACTACCGGTTTTGCACATCGAAAGACTGACATGTTTGCCCATTCTTCTTCGCAAAGCATTTCCAACTAAGTCAAATTAGACGGAAGGTGTTTGTGAACAGCATTTTTCAGATATTGCCCAATATTTTGTATTGGAATTAGTTGTTTTTTTCAAGCTAATTTAAATGTGATTTGTTATGTTTCATTATAAAGTTGTTCAAGTTTGATGTCAGTAAAAATCTTAAACGGTGTAGTGTGTGCTACCCACCACTAGATGGTGACAGTATAACATGTGTTACTGTCCCAAACAAAGAAACAGGAAGTGGCTGTAAAGGGAAGCAGGGACACCCAGACCCTTCCAGTACAGGCTAGGCGTATTAGTGTAGATTGCATGATGGGAACAAATAGTTGTGTTCAAGTGTAATATAAATAGTGATAATATTGTAATGATCCAACAATGTTGTGTAGTAGACTCTTGTACATGTGCAGGCTTTTGAGTGTGTGTGTTTGCTAGTGTGCACGCGATGAGCCCATCACTTAACATGGTGTGTGTGTGAATGACTTGTGTGTGTGAGCCATGTACAACTCATACTTACCTGGCAGGGGAGTTACCATGATCAAGAAGGTGGTTCACCTAGGGTGAGGCTCTGCCATTGCACTCCGGCTGTGCTGACCCTTATGAATTCCCCAAATGTGGGAATCTCGACTGCAAAATTTGTGGTAGTGGGGGACTGCGTTCGCGCTCTCCCCTGATCATCTGTTTAATGATAATACACACTAAATGTATCATGTCCTCAGATTAATTACATGTTCTGTTATTGAAATGAACACATGTCAATGTTGCCACCATCTAGTGTTGAGTAGCACATATTACAATGTTAAAGATTGTCACTGACTTTGAATTGCAAACAAAACAACAATTCAACCTGACTGATCATGCAGCGAGTGTACGGAAAGCTGGTGTTGTACTGCCACCTACTGGTAACAACTTTGCACCTATGCTGCTATGCTTTCAACAACACAACCTGTGTTGTTTTATCAGTACAGGTACTGAGAAATTACTATAAAGAATTTCTAAGCATTTTACATGGGTAATTGTTATAAATTGTATTACGTGTTAGTTACAAGTAATGCTTAAGTTTTATGTGTTGCCTTCATGTCCGGTTTTAAGTGATGTAGTTACCACTCCACGTCACTTGGTGGCGGAAGCGTTTGTCTCAATGGCACAAGAAATAAGCCGGAAGTAGTTTGGTCATGAGGCGGGCTCGACAATTATATTGGTCAAATGTTGATCAAAGCTACTTTACCTTTTGCTAAAATATTCTACCAACCACCAACATTTATGTATTTTATATTGAAGACTATGCATTGTTTGTTTGGTTGAATGAGACTGGGGCGATGCGAATGTTTGAAAAATGTATTTCGCCGCTTACTATTGGACTGACGTGTACCACGTGACCATGACAAGCAGGAGTGATCAAACACTTCCGTTCATTAAAAGTATTTGCAGCCTTCAAAATAATGCAGTCATTCAAAAAGTGCATGGTTGTTGTTTGGTGTGTTGATGTGTGACGTTGTGGTTAATAAATGTGTGTAACCGTCACTTTAGGTTGTTGTGTCCGGAATGACATGCTCCCTTCTGACGACTTAGTGGCATCGCTTCTCGGCCTTTTGGCTAAGATCAAGTGTAGTATCTGTTCTTATCAGTTTAATATCTGATACGTCCCCTATCCGGGGGCCATATATTAAATTGATTTTTGGATCAGGGAGATGGAATAGGGGCTTGCTCTGTCCACTCCACGCATCGATCTGGTATTGCAGTACCTCCAGAAACGGTGCACCTCCTCTCTTGTCAAAATCAATTAAAATGTCACTATTAATATCTGAAATACAGTTGATAGTACAACAAGTCACTGAGTTCTACAGCATTAATGTGTGGACAGTGTTAGGCTGAGATAATATGGTTATAGTTGCGTACATGTTCATTGTGCACAACACAATTACCACCCGGAATGATGTGGGTACTTGCAGGTAAAGTCGTCCCTTTCTTTACATGTAGTTTTAAACATGCAAACTTTAAACGGATGAAACCGGACTTTGTTTGTTGTAGACGAACAGAAAACTGAACACATATGGTGTGGAAGAGTTGCAAACAGTTGCATGTCTTTGGGTCTGTTACTACCGGTTTTGCACATCGAAAGACTGACATGTTTGCCCATTCTTCTTCGCAAAGCATTTCCAACTAAGTCAAATTAGACGGAAGGTGTTTGTGAACAGCATTTTTCAGATATTGCCCAATATTTTGTATTGGAATTAGTTGTTTTTTTCAAGCTAATTTAAATGTGATTTGTTATGTTTCATTATAAAGTTGTTCAAGTTTGATGTCAGTAAAAATCTTAAACGGTGTAGTGTGTGCTACCCACCACTAGATGGTGACAGTATAACATGTGTTACTGTCCCAAACAAAGAAACAGGAAGTGGCTGTAAAGGGAAGCAGGGACACCCAGACCCTTCCAGTACAGGCTAGGCGTATTAGTGTAGATTGCATGATGGGAACAAATAGTTGTGTTCAAGTGTAATATAAATAGTGATAATATTGTAATGATCAAACAATGTTGTGTAGTAGACTCTTGTACATGTGCAGGCTTTTGAGTGTGTGTGTTTGCTAGTGTGCACGCGATGAGCCCATCACTTAACATGGTGTGTGTGTGAATGACTTGTGTGTGTGAGCCATGTACAACTCATACTTACCTGGCAGGGGAGTTACCATGATCAAGAAGGTGGTTCACCTAGGGTGAGGCTCTGCCATTGCACTCCGGCTGTGCTGACCCTTACGAATTCCCCAAATGTGGGAATCTCGACTGCAAAATTTGTGGTAGTGGGGGACTGCGTTCGCGCTCTCCCCTGATCATCTGTTTAATGATAATACACACTAAATGTATCATGTCCTCAGATTAATTACATGTTCTGTTATTGAAATGAACACATGTCAATGTTGCCACCATCTAGTGTTGAGTAGCACATATTACAATGTTAAAGATTGTCACTGACTTTGAATTGCAAACAAAACAACAATTCAACCTGACTGATCATGCAGCGAGTGTACGGAAAGCTGGTGTTGTACTGCCACCTACTGGTAACAACTTTGCACCTATGCTGCTATGCTTTCAACAACACAACCTGTGTTGTTTTATCAGTACAGGTACTGAGAAATTACTATAAAGAATTTCTAAGCATTTTACATGGGTAATTGTTATAAATTGTATTACGTGTTAGTTACAAGTAATGCTTAAGTTTTATGTGTTGCCTTCATGTCCGGTTTTAAGTGATGTAGTTACCACTCCACGTCACTTGGTGGCGGAAGCGTTTGTCTCAATGGCACAAGAAATAAGCCGGAAGTAGTTGGGTCATGAGGCGGGCTCGACAATTATATTGGTCAAATGTTGATCAAAGCTACTTTACCTTTTGCTAAAATATTCTACCAACCACCAACATTTATGTATTTTATATTGAAGACTATGCATTGTTTGTTTGGTTGAATGAGACTGGGGCGATGCGAATGTTTGAAAAATGTATTTCGCCGCTTACTATTGGACTGACGTGTACCACGTGACCATGACAAGCAGGAGTGATCAAACACTTCCGTTCATTAAAAGTATTTGCAGCCTTCAAAATAATGCAGTCATTCAAAAAGTGCATGGTTGTTGTTTGGTGTGTTGATATGTGACGTTGTGGTTAATAAATGTGTGTAACCGTCACTTTAGGTTGTTGTGTCCGGAATGACATGCTCCCTTCTGACGACTTAGTGGCATCGCTTCTCGGCCTTTTGGCTAAGATCAAGTGTAGTATCTGTTCTTATCAGTTTAATATCTGATACGTCCCCTATCCGGGGACCATATATTAAATTGATTTTTGGATCAGGGAGATGGAATAGGGGCTTGCTCTGTCCACTCCACGCATCGATCTGGTATTGCAGTACCTCCAGAAACGGTGCACCCCCTCTCTTGTCAAAATCAATTAAAATGTCACTATTAATATCTGAAATACAGTTGATAGTACAACAAGTCACTGAGTTCTACAGCATTAATGTGTGGACAGTGTTAGGCTGAGATAATATGGTTATAGTTGCGTACATGTTCATTGTGCACAACACAATTACCACCCGGAATGATGTGGGTACTTGCAGGTAAACTCGTCCCTTTCTTTACATGTAGTTTTAAACATGCAAACTTTAAACGGATGAAACCGGACTTTGTTTGTTGAAGACGAACAGAAAACTGAACACATATGGTGTGGAAGAGTTGCAAACAGTTGCATGTCTTTGGGTCTGTTACTACCGGTTTTGCACATCGAAAGACTGACATGTTTGCCCATTCTTCTTCGCAAAGCATTTCCAACTAAGTCAAATTAGACGGAAGGTGTTTGTGAACAGCATTTTTCAGATATTGCCCAATATTTTGTATTGGAATTAGTTGTTTTTTTCAAGCTAATTTAAATGTGATTTGTTATGTTTCATTATAAAGTTGTTCAAGTTTGATGTCAGTAAAAATCTTAAACGGTGTAGTGTGTGCTACCCACCACTAGATGGTGACAGTATAACATGTGTTACTGTCCCAAACAAAGAAACAGGAAGTGGCTGTAAAGGGAAGCAGGGACACCCAGACCCTTCCAGTACAGGCTAGGCGTATTAGTGTAGATTGCATGATGGGAACAAATAGTTGTGTTCAAGTGTAATATAAATAGTGATAATATTGTAATGATCAAACAATGTTGTGTAGTAGACTCTTGTACATGTGCAGGCTTTTGAGTGTGTGTGTTTGCTAGTGTGCACGCGATGAGCCCATCACTTAACATGGTGTGTGTGTGAATGACTTGTGTGTGTGAGCCATGTACAACTCATACTTACCTGGCAGGGGAGTTACCATGATCAAGAAGGTGGTTCACCTAGGGTGAGGCTCTGCCATTGCACTCCGGCTGTGCTGACCCTTACGAATTCCCCAAATGTGGGAATCTCGACTGCAAAATTTGTGGTAGTGGGGGACTGCGTTCGCGCTCTCCCCTGATCATCTGTTTAATGATAATACACACTAAATGTATCATGTCCTCAGATTAATTACATGTTCTGTTATTGAAATGAACACATGTCAATGTTGCCACCATCTAGTGTTGAGTAGCACATATTACAATGTTAAAGATTGTCACTGACTTTGAATTGCAAACAAAACAACAATTCAACCTGACTGATCATGCAGCGAGTGTACGGAAAGCTGGTGTTGTACTGCCACCTACTGGTAACAACTTTGCACCTATGCTGCTATGCTTTCAACAACACAACCTGTGTTGTTTTATCAGTACAGGTACTGAGAAATTACTATAAAGAATTTCTAAGCATTTTACATGGGTAATTGTTATAAATTGTATTACGTGTTAGTTACAAGTAATGCTTAAGTTTTATGTGTTGCCTTCATGTCCGGTTTTAAGTGATGTAGTTACCACTCCACGTCACTTGGTGGCGGAAGCGTTTGTCTCAATGGCACAAGAAATAAGCCGGAAGTAGTTTGGTCATGAGGCGGGCTCGACAATTATATTGGTCAAATGTTGATCAAAGCTACTTTACCTTTTGCTAAAATATTCTACCAACCACCAACATTTATGTATTTTATATTGAAGACTATGCATTGTTTGTTTGGTTGAATGAGACTGGGGCGATGCGAATGTTTGAAAAATGTATTTCGCCGCTTACTATTGGACTGACGTGTACCACGTGACCATGACAAGCAGGAGTGATCAAACACTTCCGTTCATTAAAAGTATTTGCAGCCTTCAAAATAATGCAGTCATTCAAAAAGTGCATGGTTGTTGTTTGGTGTGTTGATATGTGACGTTGTGGTTAATAAATGTGTGTAACCGTCACTTTAGGTTGTTGTGTCCGGAATGACATGCTCCCTTCTGACGACTTAGTGGCATCGCTTCTCGGCCTTTTGGCTAAGATCAAGTGTAGTATCTGTTCTTATCAGTTTAATATCTGATACGTCCCCTATCCGGGGACCATATATTAAATTGATTTTTGGATCAGGGAGATGGAATAGGGGCTTGCTCTGTCCACTCCACGCATCGATCTGGTATTGCAGTACCTCCAGAAACGGTGCACCCCCTCTCTTGTCAAAATCAATTAACATGTCACTATTAATATCTGAAATACAGTTGATAGTACAACAAGTCACTGAGTTCTACAGCATTAATGTGTGGACAGTGTTAGGCTGAGATAATATGGTTATAGTTGCGTACATGTTCATTGTGCACAACACAATTACCACCCGGAATGATGTGGGTACTTGCAGGTAAAGTCGTCCCTTTCTTTACATGTAGTTTTAAACATGCAAACTTTAAACGGATGAAACCGGACTTTGTTTGTTGTAGACGAACAGAAAACTGAACACATATGGTGTGGAAGAGTTGCAAACAGTTGCATGTCTTTGGGTCTGTTACTACCGGTTTTGCACATCGAAAGACTGACATGTTTGCCCATTCTTCTTCGCAAAGCATTTCCAACTAAGTCAAATTAGACGGAAGGTGTTTGTGAACAGCATTTTTCAGATATTGCCCAATATTTTGTATTGGAATTAGTTGTTTTTTTCAAGCTAATTTAAATGTGATTTGTTATGTTTCATTATAAAGTTGTTCAAGTTTGATGTCAGTGAAAATCTTAAACGGTGTAGTGTGTGCTACCCACCACTAGATGGTGACAGTATAACATGTGTTACTGTCCCAAACCAAGAAACAGGATGTGGCTGTAAAGGGAGGCAGGGACACCCAGACCCTTCCAGTACAGGCTAGGCGTAGTAGTGTAGATTGCATGATGGGAACAAATAGTTGTGTTCAAGTGTAGTATAAATAGTGATAATATTGTAATGATCAAACAATGTTGTGTAGTAGACTCTTGTACATGTGCAGGCTTTTGAGTGTGTGTGTTTGCTAGTGTGCACGCGATGAGCCCATCACTTAACATGGTGTGTGTGTGAATGACTTGTGTGTGTGAGCCATGTACAACTCATACTTACCTGGCAGGGGAGTTACCATGATCAAGAAGGTGGTTCACCTAGGGTGAGGCTCTGCCATTGCACTCCGGCTGTGCTGACCCTTACGAATTCCCCAAATGTGGGAATCTCGACTGCAAAATTTGTGGTAGTGGGGTACTGCGTTCGCGCTCTCTCCTGATCATCTGTTTAATGATAATACACACTAAATGTATCATGTCCTCAGATTAATTACATGTTCTGTTATTGAAATGAACACATGTCAATGTTGCCACCATCTAGTGTTGAGTAGCACATATTACAATGTTAAAGATTGTCACTGACTTTGAATTGCAAACAAAACAACAATTCAACCTGACTGATCATGCAGCGAGTGTACGGAAAGCTGGTGTTGTACTGCCACCTACTGGTAACAACTTTGCACCTATGCTGCTATGCTTTCAACAACACAACCTGTGTTGTTTTATCAGTACAGGTACTGAGAAATTACTATAAAGAATTTCTAAGCATTTTACATGGGTAATTGTTATAAATTGTATTACGTGTTAGTTACAAGTAATGCTTAAGTTTTATGTGTTGCCTTCATGTCCGGTTTTAAGTGATGTAGTTACCACTCCACGTCACTTGGTGGTGGAAGCGTTTGTCTCAATGGCACAAGAAATAAGCCGGAAGTAGTTTGGTCATGAGGCGGGCTCGACAATTATATTGGTCAAATGTTGATCAAAGCTACTTTACCTTTTGCTAAAATATTCTACCAACCACCAACATTTATGTATTTTATATTGAAGACTATGCATTGTTTGTTTGGTTGAATGAGACTGGGGCGATGCGAATGTTTGAAAAATGTATTTCGCCGCTTACTATTGGACTGACGTGTACCACGTGACCATGACAAGCAGGAGTGATCAAACACTTCCGTTCATTAAAAGTATTTGCAGCCTTCAAAATAATGCAGTCATTCAAAAAGTGCATGGTTGTTGTTTGGTGTGTTGATATGTGACGTTGTGGTTAATAAATGTGTGTAACCGTCACTTTAGGTTGTTGTGTCCGGAATGACATGCTCCCTTCTGACGACTTAGTGGCATCGCTTCTCGGCCTTTTGGCTAAGATCAAGTGTAGTATCTGTTCTTATCAGTTTAATATCTGATACGTCCCCTATCCGGGGACCATATATTAAATTGATTTTTGGATCAGGGAGATGGAATAGGGGCTTGCTCTGTCCACTCCACGCATCGATCTGGTATTGCAGTACCTCCAGAAACGGTGCACCCCCTCTCTTGTCAAAATCAATTAAAATGTCACTATTAATATCTGAAATACAGTTGATAGTACAACAAGTCACTGAGTTCTACAGCATTAATGTGTGGACAGTGTTAGGCTGAGATAATATGGTTATAGTTGCGTACATGTTCATTGTGCACAACACAATTACCACCCGGAATGATGTGGGTACTTGCAGGTAAAGTCGTCCCTTTCTTTACATGTAGTTTTAAACATGCAAACTTTAAACGGATGAAACCGGACTTTGTTTGTTGTAGACGAACAGAAAACTGAACACATATGGTGTGGAAGAGTTGCAAACAGTTGCATGTCTTTGGGTCTGTTACTACCGGTTTTGCACATCGAAAGACTGACATGTTTGCCCATTCTTCTTCGCAAAGCATTTCCAACTAAGTCAAATTAGACGGAAGGTGTTTGTGAACAGCATTTTTCAGATATTGCCCAATATTTTGTATTGGAATTAGTTGTTTTTTTCAAGCTAATTTAAATGTGATTTGTTATGTTTCATTATAAAGTTGTTCAAGTTTGATGTCAGTAAAAATCTTAAACGGTGTAGTGTGTGCTACCCACCACTAGATGGTGACAGTATAACATGTGTTACTGTCCCAAACAAAGAAACAGGAAGTGGCTGTAAAGGGAAGCAGGGACACCCAGACCCTTCCAGTACAGGCTAGGCGTATTAGTGTAGATTGCATGATGGGAACAAATAGTTGTGTTCAAGTGTAATATAAATAGTGATAATATTGTAATGATCCAACAATGTTGTGTAGTAGACTCTTGTACATGTGCAGGCTTTTGAGTGTGTGTGTTTGCTAGTGTGCACGCGATGAGCCCATCACTTAACATGGTGTGTGTGTGAATGACTTGTGTGTGTGAGCCATGTACAACTCATACTTACCTGGCAGGGGAGTTACCATGATCAAGAAGGTGGTTCACCTAGGGTGAGGCTCTGCCATTGCACTCCGGCTGTGCTGACCCTTACGAATTCCCCAAATGTGGGAATCTCGACTGCAAAATTTGTGGTAGTGGGGGACTGCGTTCGCGCTCTCCCCTGATCATCTGTTTAATGATAATACACACTAAATGTATCATGTCATCAGATTAATTACATGTTCTGTTATTGAAATGAACACATGTCAATGTTGCCACCATCTAGTGTTGAGTAGCACATATTACAATGTTAAAGATTGTCACTGACTTTGAATTGCAAACAAAACAACAATTCAACCTGACTGATCATGCAGCGAGTGTACGGAAAGCTGGTGTTGTACTGCCACCTACTGGTAACAACTTTGCACCTATGCTGCTATGCTTTCAACAACACAACCTGTGTTGTTTTATCAGTACAGGTACTGAGAAATTACTATAAAGAATTTCTAAGCATTTTACATGGGTAATTGTTATAAATTGTATTACGTGTTAGTTACAAGTAATGCTTAAGTTTTATGTGTTGCCTTCATGTCCGGTTTTAAGTGATGTAGTTACCACTCCACGTCACTTGGTGGCTGAAGCGTTTGTCTCAATGGCACAAGAAATAAGCTGGAAGTAGTTTGGTCATGAGGCGGGCTCGACAATTATATTGGTCAAATGTTGATCAAAGCTACTTTACCTTTTGCTAAAATATTCTACCAACCACCAACATTTATGTATTTTATATTGAAGACTATGCATTGTTTGTTTGGTTGAATGAGACTGGGGCGATGCGAATGTTTGAAAAATGTATTTCGCCGCTTACTATTGGACTGACGTGTACCACGTGACCATGACAAGCAGGAGTGATCAAACACTTCCGTTCATTAAAAGTATTTGCAGCCTTCAAAATAATGCAGTCATTCAAAAAGCTTATGGTTGTTGTTTGGTGTGTTGATATGTGACGTTGTGGTTAATAAATGTGTGTAACCGTCACTTTAGGTTGTTGTGTCCGGAATGACATGCTCCCTTCTGACGACTTAGTGGCATCGCTTCTCGGCCTTTTGGCTAAGATCAAGTGTAGTATCTGTTCTTATCAGTTTAATATCTGATACGTCCCCTATCCGGGGACCAAAAATTAAATTGATTTTTGGATCAGGGAGATGGAATAAGGGCTTGCTCTGTCCACTCCACGCATCGATCTGGTATTGCAGTACCTCCAGAAACTGTGCACCTCCTCTCTTGTCAAAATCAATTAAAATGTCACTATTAATATCTGAAATACAGTTGATAGTACAACAAGTCACTGGGTTCTACAGCATTAATGTGTGGACAGTGTTAGGCTGAGATAATATGGTTATAGTTGCGTACATGTTCATTGTGCACAACACAATTACCACCCGGAATGATGTGGGTACTTGCAGGTAAAGTCGTCCCTTTCTTTACATGTAGTTTTAAACATGCAAACTTTAAACGGATGAAACCGGACTTTGTTTGTTGTAGACGAACAGAAAACTGAACACATATGGTGTGGAAGAGTTGCAAACAGTTGCATGTCTTTGGGTCTGTTACTACCGGTTTTGCACATCGAAAGACTGACATGTTTGCCCATTCTTCTTCGCAAAGCATTTCCAACTAAGTCAAATTAGACGGAAGGTGTTTGTGAACAGCATTTTTCAGATATTGCCCAATATTTTGTATTGGAATTAGTTGTTTTTTTCAAGCTAATTTAAATGTGATTTGTTATGTTTCATTATAAAGTTGTTCAAGTTTGATGTCAGTAAAAATCTTAAACGGTGTAGTGTGTGCTACCCACCACTAGATGGTGACAGTATAACTGTGTTACTGTCCCAAACAAAGAAACAGGAAGTGGCTGTAAAGGGAAGCAGGGACACCCAGACCCTTCCAGTACAGGCTAGGCGTATTAGTGTAGATTGCATGATGGGAACAAATAGTTGTGTTCAAGTGTAATATAAATAGTGATAATATTGTAATGATCAAACAATGTTGTGTAGTAGACTCTTGTACATGTGCAGGCTGTTGAGTGTGTGTGTTTGCTAGTGTGCACGCGATGAGCCCATCACTTAACATGGTGTGTGTGTGAATGACTTGTGTGTGTGAGCCATGTACAACTCATACTTACCTGGCAGGGGAGTTACCATGATCAAGAAGGTGGTTCACCTAGGGTGAGGCTCTGCCATTGCACTCCGGCTGTGCTGACCCTTACGAATTCCCCAAATGTGGGAATCTCGACTGCAAAATTTGTGGTAGTGGGGGACTGCGTTCGCGCTCTCCCCTGATCATCTGTTTAATGATAATACACACTAAATGTATCATGTCCTCAGATTAATTACATGTTCTGTTATTGAAATGAACACATGTCAATGTTGCCACCATCTAGTGTTGAGTAGCACATATTACAATGTTAAAGATTGTCACTGACTTTGAATTGCAAACAAAACAACAATTCAACCTGACTGATCATGCAGCGAGTGTACGGAAAGCTGGTGTTGTACTGCCACCTACTGGTAACAACTTTGCACCTATGCTGCTATGCTTTCAACAACACAACCTGTGTTGTTTTATCAGTACAGGTACTGAGAAATTACTATAAAGAATTTCTAAGCATTTTACATGGGTAATTGTTATAAATTGTATTACGTGTTAGTTACAAGTAATGCTTAAGTTTTATGTGTTGCCTTCATGTCCGGTTTTAAGTGATGTAGTTACCACTCCACGTCACTTGGTGGCGGAAGCGTTTGTCTCAATGGCACAAGAAATAAGCCGGAAGTAGTTTGGTCATGAGGCGGGCTCGACAATTATATTGGTCAAATGTTGATCAAAGCTACTTTACCTTTTGCTAAAATATTCTACCAACCACCAACATTTATGTATTTTATATTGAAGACTATGCATTGTTTGTTTGGTTGAATGAGACTGGGGCGATGCGAATGTTTGAAAAATGTATTTCGCCGCTTACTATTGGACTGACGTGTACCACGTGACCATGACAAGCAGGAGTGATCAAACACTTCCGTTCATTAAAAGTATTTGCAGCCTTCAAAATAATGCAGTCATTCAAAAAGTGCATGGTTGTTGTTTGGTGTGTTGATATGTGACGTTGTGGTTAATAAATGTGTGTAACCGTCACTTTAGGTTGTTGTGTCCGGAATGACATGCTCCCTTCTGACGACTTAGTGGCATCGCTTCTCGGCCTTTTGGCTAAGATCAAGTGTAGTATCTGTTCTTATCAGTTTAATATCTGATACGTCCCCTATCCGGGGACCATATATTAAATTGATTTTTGGATCAGGGAGATGGAATAGGGGCTTGCTCTGTCCACTCCACGCATCAATCTGGTATTGCAGTACCTCCAGAAACGGTGCACCCCTCTTGTCAAAATCAATTAAAATGTCACTATTAATATCTGAAATACAGTTGATAGTACAACAAGTCACTGAGTTCTACAGCATTAATGTGTGGACAGTGTTAGGCTGAGATAATATGGTTATAGTTGCGTACATGTTCATTGTGCACAACACAATTACCACCCGGAATGATGTGGGTACTTGCAGGTAAACTCGTCCCTTTCTTTACATGTAGTTTTAAACATGCAAACTTTAAACGGATGAAACCGGACTTTGTTTGTTGTAGACGAACAGAAAACTGAACACATATGGTGTGGAAGAGTTGCAAACAGTTGCATGTCTTTGGGTCTGTTACTACCGGTTTTGCACATCGAAAGACTGACATGTTTGCCCATTCTTCTTCGCAAAGCATTTCCAACTAAGTCAAATTAGACGGAAGGTGTTTGTGAACAGCATTTTTCAGATATTGCCCAATATTTTGTATTGGAATTAGTTGTTTTTTTCAAGCTAATTTAAATGTGATTTGTTATGTTTCATTATAAAGTTGTTCAAGTTTGATGTCAGTGAAAATCTTAAACGGTGTAGTGTGTGCTACCCACCACTAGATGGTGACAGTATAACATGTGTTACTGTCCCAAACCAAGAAACAGGAAGTGGCTGTAAAGGGAGGCAGGGACACCCAGACCCTTCCAGTACAGGCTAGGCGTAGTAGTGTAGATTGCATGATGGGAACAAATAGTTGTGTTCAAGTGTAATATAAATAGTGATAATATTGTAATGATCAAACAATGTTGTGTAGTAGACTCTTGTACATGTGCAGGCTTTTGAGTGTGTGTGTTTGCTAGTGTGCACGCGATGAGCCCATCACTTAACATGGTGTGTGTGTGAATGACTTGTGTGTGTGAGCCATGTACAACTCATACTTACCTGGCAGGGGAGTTACCATGATCAAGAAGGTGGTTCACCTAGGGTGAGGCTCTGCCATTGCACTCCGGCTGTGCTGACCCTTACGAATTCCCCAAATGTGGGAATCTCGACTGCAAAATTTGTGGTAGTGGGGGACTGCGTTCGCGCTCTCCCCTGATCATCTGTTTAATGATAATACACACTAAATGTATCATGTCCTCAGATTAATTACATGTTCTGTTATTGAAATGAACACATGTCAATGTTGCCACCATCTAGTGTTGAGTAGCACATATTACAATGTTAAAGATTGTCACTGACTTTGAATTGCAAACAAAACAACAATTCAACCTGACTGATCATGCAGCGAGTGTACGGAAAGCTGGTGTTGTACTGCCACCTACTGGTAACAACTTTGCACCTATGCTGCTATGCTTTCAACAACACAACCTGTGTTGTTTTATCAGTACAGGTACTGAGAAATTACTATAAAGAATTTCTAAGCATTTTACATGGGTAATTGTTATAAATTGTATTACGTGTTAGTTACAAGTAATGCTTAAGTTTTATGTGTTGCCTTCATGTCCGGTTTTAAGTGATGTAGTTACCACTCCACGTCACTTGGTGGCGGAAGCGTTTGTCTCAATGGCACAAGAAATAAGCCGGAAGTAGTTTGGTCATGAGGCGGGCTCGACAATTATATTGGTCAAATGTTGATCAAAGCTACTTTACCTTTTGCTAAAATATTCTACCAACCACCAACATTTATGTATTTTATATTGAAGACTATGCATTGTTTGTTTGGTTGAATGAGACTGGGGCGATGCGAATGTTTGAAAAATGTATTTCGCCGCTTACTATTGGACTGACGTGTACCACGTGACCATGACAAGCAGGAGTGATCAAACACTTCCGTTCATTAAAAGTATTTGCAGCCTTCAAAATAATGCAGTCATTCAAAAAGTGCATGGTTGTTGTTTGGTGTGTTGATATGTGACGTTGTGGTTAATAAATGTGTGTAACCGTCACTTTAGGTTATTGTGTCCGGAATGACATGCTCCCTTCTGACGACTTAGTGGCATCGCTTCTCGGCCTTTTGGCTAAGATCAAGTGTAGTATCTGTTCTTATCAGTTTAATATCTGATACGTCCCCTATCCGGGGACCATATATTAAATTGATTTTTGGATCAGGGAGATGGAATAGGGGCTTGCTCTGTCCACTCCACGCATCGATCTGGTATTGCAGTACCTCCAGAAACGGTGCACCCCTCTTGTCAAAATCAATTAAAATGTCACTATTAATATCTGAAATACAGTTGATAGTACAACAAGTCACTGAGTTCTACAGCATTAATGTGTGGACAGTGTTAGGCTGAGATAATATGGTTATAGTTGCGTACATGTTCATTGTGCACAACACAATTACCACCCGGAATGATGTGGGTACTTGCAGGTAAACTCGTCCCTTTCTTTACATGTAGTTTTAAACATGCAAACTTTAAACGGATGAAACCGGACTTTGTTTGTTGTAGACGAACAGAAAACTGAACACATATGGTGTGGAAGAGTTGCAAACAGTTGCATGTCTTTGGGTCTGTTACTACCGGTTTTGCACATCGAAAGACTGACATGTTTGCCCATTCTTCTTCGCAAAGCATTTCCAACTAAGTCAAATTAGACGGAAGGTGTTTGTGAACAGCATTTTTCAGATATTGCCCAATATTTTGTATTGGAATTAGTTGTTTTTTTCAAGCTAATTTAAATGTGATTTGTTATGTTTCATTATAAAGTTGTTCAAGTTTGATGTCAGTGAAAATCTTAAACGGTGTAGTGTGTGCTACCCACCACTAGATGGTGACAGTATAACATGTGTTACTGTCCCAAACCAAGAAACAGGAAGTGGCTGTAAAGGGAGGCAGGGACACCCAGACCCTTCCAGTACAGGCTAGGCGTAGTAGTGTAGATTGCATGATGGGAACAAATAGTTGTGTTCAAGTGTAATATAAATAGTGATAATATTGTAATGATCAAACAATGTTGTGTAGTAGACTCTTGTACATGTGCAGGCTTTTGAGTGTGTGTGTTTGCTAGTGTGCACGCGATGAGCCCATCACTTAACATGGTGTGTGTGTGAATGACTTGTGTGTGTGAGCCATGTACAACTCATACTTACCTGGCAGGGGAGTTACCATGATCAAGAAGGTGGTTCACCTAGGGTGAGGCTCTGCCATTGCACTCCGGCTGTGCTGACCCTTACGAATTCCCCAAATGTGGGAATCTCGACTGCAAAATTTGTGGTAGTGGGGGACTGCGTTCGCGCTCTCCCCTGATCATCTGTTTAATGATAATACACACTAAATGTATCATGTCCTCAGATTAATTACATGTTCTGTTATTGAAATGAACACATGTCAATGTTGCCACCATCTAGTGTTGAGTAGCACATATTACAATGTTAAAGATTGTCACTGACTTTGAATTGCAAACAAAACAACAATTCAACCTGACTGATCATGCAGCGAGTGTACGGAAAGCTGGTGTTGTACTGCCACCTACTGGTAACAACTTTGCACCTATGCTGCTATGCTTTCAACAACACAACCTGTGTTGTTTTATCAGTACAGGTACTGAGAAATTACTATAAAGAATTTCTAAGCATTTTACATGGGTAATTGTTATAAATTGTATTACGTGTTAGTTACAAGTAATGCTTAAGTTTTATGTGTTGCCTTCATGTCCGGTTTTAAGTGATGTAGTTACCACTCCACGTCACTTGGTGGCGGAAGCGTTTGTCTCAATGGCACAAGAAATAAGCCGGAAGTAGTTTGGTCATGAGGCGGGCTCGACAATTATATTGGTCAAATGTTGATCAAAGCTACTTTACCTTTTGCTAAAATATTCTACCAACCACCAACATTTATGTATTTTATATTGAAGACTATGCATTGTTTGTTTGGTTGAATGAGACTGGGGCGATGCGAATGTTTGAAAAATGTATTTCGCCGCTTACTATTGGACTGACGTGTACCACGTGACCATGACAAGCAGGAGTGATCAAACACTTCCGTTCATTAAAAGTATTTGCAGCCTTCAAAATAATGCAGTCATTCAAAAAGTGCATGGTTGTTGTTTGGTGTGTTGATATGTGACGTTGTGGTTAATAAATGTGTGTAACCGTCACTTTAGGTTATTGTGTCCGGAATGACATGCTCCCTTCTGACGACTTAGTGGCATCGCTTCTCGGCCTTTTGGCTAAGATCAAGTGTAGTATCTGTTCTTATCAGTTTAATATCTGATACGTCCCCTATCCGGGGACCATATATTAAATTGATTTTTGGATCAGGGAGATGGAATAGGGGCTTGCTCTGTCCACTCCACGCATCGATCTGGTATTGCAGTACCTCCAGAAACGGTGCACCTCCTCTCTTGTCAAAATCAATTAAAATGTCACTATTAATATCTGAAATACAGTTGATAGTACAACAAGTCACTGAGTTCTACAGCATTAATGTGTGGACAGTGTTAGGCTGAGATAATATGGTTATAGTTGCGTACATGTTCATTGTGCACAACACAATTACCACCCGGAATGATGTGGGTACTTGCAGGTAAAGTCGTCCCTTTCTTTACATGTAGTTTTAAACATGCAAACTTTAAACGGATGAAACCGGACTTTGTTTGTTGTAGACGAACAGAAAACTGAACACATATGGTGTGGAAGAGTTGCAAACAGTTGCATGTCTTTGGGTCTGTTACTACCGGTTTTGCACATCGAAAGACTGACATGTTTGCCCATTCTTCTTCGCAAAGCATTTCCAACTAAGTCAAATTAGACGGAAGGTGTTTGTGAACAGCATTTTTCAGATATTGCCCAATATTTTGTATTGGAATTAGTTGTTTTTTTCAAGCTAATTTAAATGTGATTTGTTATGTTTCATTATAAAGTTGTTCAAGTTTGATGTCAGTGAAAATCTTAAACGGTGTAGTGTGTGCTACCCACCACTAGATGGTGACAGTATAACATGTGTTACTGTCCCAAACCAAGAAACAGGAAGTGGCTGTAAAGGGAGGCAGGGACACCCAGACCCTTCCAGTACAGGCTAGGCGTAGTAGTGTAGATTGCATGATGGGAACAAATAGTTGTGTTCAAGTGTAATATAAATAGTGATAATATTGTAATGATCCAACAATGTTGTGTAGTAGACTCTTGTACATGTGCAGGCTTTTGAGTGTGTGTGTTTGCTAGTGTGCACGCGATGAGCCCATCACTTAACATGGTGTGTGTGTGAATGACCTGTGTGTGTGAGCCATGTACAACTCATACTTACCTGGCAGGGGAGTTACCATGATCAAGAAGGTGGTTCACCTAGGGTGAGGCTCTGCCATTGCACTCCGGCTGTGCTGACCCTTACGAATTCCCCAAATGTGGGAATCTCGACTGCAAAATTTGTGGTAGTGGGGGACTGCGTTCGCGCTCTCCCCTGATCATCTGTTTAATGATAATACACACTAAATGTATCATGTCCTCAGATTAATTACATGTTCTGTTATTGAAATGAACACATGTCAATGTTGCCACCATCTAGTGTTGAGTAGCACATATTACAATGTTAAAGATTGTCACTGACTTTGAATTGCAAACAAAACAACAATTCAACCTGACTGATCATGCAGCGAGTGTACGGAAAGCTGGTGTTGTACTGCCACCTACTGGTAACAACTTTGCACCTATGCTGCTATGCTTTCAACAACACAACCTGTGTTGTTTTATCAGTACAGGTACTGAGAAATTACTATAAAGAATTTCTAAGCATTTTACATGGGTAATTGTTATAAATTGTATTACGTGTTAGTTACAAGTAATGCTTAAGTTTTATGTGTTGCCTTCATGTCCGGTTTTAAGTGATGTAGTTACCACTCCACGTCACTTGGTGGCTGAAGCGTTTGTCTCAATGGCACAAGAAATAAGCCGGAAGTAGTTTGGTCATGAGGCGGGCTCGACAATTATATTGGTCAAATGTTGATCAAAGCTACTTTACCTTTTGCTAAAATATTCTACCAACCACCAACATTTATGTATTTTATATTGAAGACTATGCATTGTTTGTTTGGTTGAATGAGACTGGGGCGATGCGAATGTTTGAAAAATGTATTTCGCCGCTTACTATTGGACTGACGTGTACCACGTGACCATGACAAGCAGGAGTGATCAAACACTTCCGTTCATTAAAAGTATTTGCAGCCTTCAAAATAATGCAGTCATTCAAAAAGCTTATGGTTGTTGTTTGGTGTGTTGATATGTGACGTTGTGGTTAATAAATGTGTGTAACCGTCACTTTAGGTTGTTGTGTCCGGAATGACATGCTCCCTTCTGACGACTTAGTGGCATCGCTTCTCGGCCTTTTGGCTAAGATCAAGTGTAGTATCTGTTCTTATCAGTTTAATATCTGATACGTCCCCTATCCGGGGACCATATATTAAATTGATTTTTGGATCAGGGAGATGGAATAGGGGCTTGCTCTGTCCACTCCACGCATCGATCTGGTATTGCAGTACCTCCAGAAACGGTGCACCCCCTCTCTTGTCAAAATCAATTAAAATGTCACTATTAATATCTGAAATACAGTTGATAGTACAACAAGTCACTGAGTTCTACAGCATTAATGTGTGGACAGTGTTAGGCTGAGATAATATGGTTATAGTTGCGTACATGTTCATTGTGCACAACACAATTACCACCCGGAATGATGTGGGTACTTGCAGGTAAAGTCGTCCCTTTCTTTACATGTAGTTTTAAACATGCAAACTTTAAACGGATGAAACCGGACTTTGTTTGTTGTAGACGAACAGAAAACTGAACACATATGGTGTGGAAGAGTTGCAAACAGTTGCATGTCTTTGGGTCTGTTACTACCGGTTTTGCACATCGAAAGACTGACATGTTTGCCCATTCTTCTTCGCAAAGCATTTCCAACTAAGTCAAATTAGACGGAAGGTGTTTGTGAACAGCATTTTTCAGATATTGCCCAATATTTTGTATTGGAATTAGTTGTTTTTTTCAAGCTAATTTAAATGTGATTTGTTATGTTTCATTATAAAGTTGTTCAAGTTTGATGTCAGTAAAAATCTTAAACGGTGTAGTGTGTGCTACCCACCACTAGATGGTGACAGTATAACATGTGTTACTGTCCCAAACAAAGAAACAGGAAGTGGCTGTAAAGGGAAGCAGGGACACCCAGACCCTTCCAGTACAGGCTAGGCGTATTAGTGTAGATTGCATGATGGGAACAAATAGTTGTGTTCAAGTGTAATATAAATAGTGATAATATTGTAATGATCCAACAATGTTGTGTAGTAGACTCTTGTACATGTGCAGGCTTTTGAGTGTGTGTGTTTGCTAGTGTGCACGCGATGAGCCCATCACTTAACATGGTGTGTGTGTGAATGACTTGTGTGTGTGAGCCATGTACAACTCATACTTACCTGGCAGGGGAGTTACCATGATCAAGAAGGTGGTTCACCTAGGGTGAGGCTCTGCCATTGCACTCCGGCTGTGCTGACCCTTACGAATTCCCCAAATGTGGGAATCTCGACTGCAAAATTTGTGGTAGTGGGGGACTGCGTTCGCGCTCTCCCCTGATCATCTGTTTAATGATAATACACACTAAATGTATCATGTCCTCAGATTAAGTACATGTTCTGTTATTGAAATGAACACATGTCAATGTTGCCACCATCTAGTGTTGAGTAGCACATATTACAATGTTAAAGATTGTCACTGACTTTGAATTGCAAACAAAACAACAATTCAACCTGACTGATCATGCAGCGAGTGTACGGAAAGCTGGTGTTGTACTGCCACCTACTGGTAACAACTTTGCACCTATGCTGCTATGCTTTCAACAACACAACCTGTGTTGTTTTATCAGTACAGGTACTGAGAAATTACTATAAAGAATTTCTAAGCATTTTACATGGGTAATTGTTATAAATTGTATTACGTGTTAGTTACAAGTAATGCTTAAGTTTTATGTGTTGCCTTCATGTCCGGTTTTAAGTGATGTAGTTACCACTCCACGTCACTTGGTGGCGGAAGCGTTTGTCTCAATGGCACAAGAAATAAGCCGGAAGTAGTTTGGTCATGAGGCGGGCTCGACAATTATATTGGTCAAATGTTGATCAAAGCTACTTTACCTTTTGCTAAAATATTCTACCAACCACCAACATTTATGTATTTTATATTGAAGACTATGCATTGTTTGTTTGGTTGAATGAGACTGGGGCGATGCGAATGTTTGAAAAATGTATTTCGCCGCTTACTATTGGACTGACGTGTACCACGTGACCATGACAAGCAGGAGTGATCAAACACTTCCGTTCATTAAAAGTATTTGCAGCCTTCAAAATAATGCAGTCATTCAAAAAGTGCATGGTTGTTGTTTGGTGTGTTGATATGTGACGTTGTGGTTAATAAATGTGTGTAACCGTCACTTTAGGTTGTTGTGTCCGGAATGACATGCTCCCTTCTGACGACTTAGTGGCATCGCTTCTCGGCCTTTTGGCTAAGATCAAGTGTAGTATCTGTTCTTATCAGTTTAATATCTGATACGTCCCCTATCCGGGGACCATATATTAAATTGATTTTTGGATCAGGGAGATGGAATAGGGGCTTGCTCTGTCCACTCCACGCATCGATCTGGTATTGCAGTACCTCCAGAAACGGTGCACCTCCTCTCTTGTCAAAATCAATTAAAATGTCACTATTAATATCTGAAATACAGTTGATAGTACAACAAGTCACTGAGTTCTACAGCATTAATGTGTGGACAGTGTTAGGCTGAGATAATATGGTTATAGTTGCGTACATGTTCATTGTGCACAACACAATTACCACCCGGAATGATGTGGGTACTTGCAGGTAAACTCGTCCCTTTCTTTACATGTAGTTTTAAACATGCAAACTTTAAACGGATGAAACCGGACTTTGTTTGTTGTAGACGAACAGAAAACTGAACACATATGGTGTGGAAGAGTTGCAAACAGTTGCATGTCTTTGGGTCTGTTACTACCGGTTTTGCACATCGAAAGACTGACATGTTTGCCCATTCTTCTTCGCAAAGCATTTCCAACTAAGTCAAATTAGACGGAAGGTGTTTGTGAACAGCATTTTTCAGATATTGCCCAATATTTTGTATTGGAATTAGTTGTTTTTTTCAAGCTAATTTAAATGTGATTTGTTATGTTTCATTATAAAGTTGTTCAAGTTTGATGTCAGTAAAAATCTTAAACGGTGTAGTGTGTGCTACCCACCACTAGATGGTGACAGTATAACATGTGTTACTGTCCCAAACAAAGAAACAGGAAGTGGCTGTAAAGGGAAGCAGGGACACCCAGACCCTTCCAGTACAGGCTAGGCGTATTAGTGTAGATTGCATGATGGGAACAAATAGTTGTGTTCAAGTGTAATATAAATAGTGATAATATTGTAATGATCCAACAATGTTGTGTAGTAGACTCTTGTACATGTGCAGGCTTTTGAGTGTGTGTGTTTGCTAGTGTGCACGCGATGAGCCCATCACTTAACATGGTGTGTGTGTGAATGACTTGTGTGTGTGAGCCATGTACAACTCATACTTACCTGGCAGGGGAGTTACCATGATCAAGAAGGTGGTTCACCTAGGTTGAGGCTCTGCCATTGCTCTCCGGCTGTGCTGACCCTTACGAATTCCCCAAATGTGGGAATCTCGACTGCAAAATTTGTGGTAGTGGGGGACTGCGTTCGCGCTCTCCCCTGATCATCTGTTTAATGATAATACACACTAAATGTATCATGTCCTCAGATTAATTACATGTTCTGTTATTGAAATGAACACATGTCAATGTTGCCACCATCTAGTGTTGAGTAGCACATATTACAATGTTAAAGATTGTCACTGACTTTGAATTGCAAACAAAACAACAATTCAACCTGACTGATCATGCAGCGAGTGTACGGAAAGCTGGTGTTGTACTGCCACCTACTGGTAACAACTTTGCACCTATGCTGCTATGCTTTCAACAACACAACCTGTGTTGTTTTATCAGTACAGGTACTGAGAAATTACTATAAAGAATTTCTAAGCATTTTACATGGGTAATTGTTATAAATTGTATTACGTGTTAGTTACAAGTAATGCTTAAGTTTTATGTGTTGCCTTCATGTCCGGTTTTAAGTGATGTAGTTACCACTCCACGTCACTTGGTGGCTGAAGCGTTTGTCTCAATGGCACAAGAAATAAGCTGGAAGTAGTTTGGTCATGAGGCGGGCTCGACAATTATATTGGTCAAATGTTGATCAAAGCTACTTTACCTTTTGCTAAAATATTCTACCAACCACCAACATTTATGTATTTTATATTGAAGACTATGCATTGTTTGTTTGGTTGAATGAGACTGGGGCGATGCGAATGTTTGAAAAATGTATTTCGCCGCTTACTATTGGACTGACGTGTACCACGTGACCATGACAAGCAGGAGTGATCAAACACTTCCGTTCATTAAAAGTATTTGCAGCCTTCAAAATAATGCAGTCATTCAAAAAGCTTATGGTTGTTGTTTGGTGTGTTGATATGTGACGTTGTGGTTAATAAATGTGTGTAACCGTCACTTTAGGTTGTTGTGTCCGGAATGACATGCTCCCTTCTGACGACTTAGTGGCATCGCTTCTCGGCCTTTTGGCTAAGATCAAGTGTAGTATCTGTTCTTATCAGTTTAATATCTGATACGTCCCCTATCCGGGGACCATATATTAAATTGATTTTTGGATCAGGGAGATGGAATAGGGGCTTGCTCTGTCCACTCCACGCATCGATCTGGTATTGCAGTACCTCCAGAAACGGTGCACCTCCTCTCTTGTCAAAATCAATTAAAATGTCACTATTAATATCTGAAATACAGTTGATAGTACAACAAGTCACTGAGTTCTACAGCATTAATGTGTGGACAGTGTTAGGCTGAGATAATATGGTTATAGTTGCGTACATGTTCATTGTGCACAACACAATTACCACCCGGAATGATGTGGGTACTTGCAGGTAAAGTCGTCCCTTTCTTTACATGTAGTTTTAAACATGCAAACTTTAAACGGATGAAACCGGACTTTGTTTGTTGTAGACGAACAGAAAACTGAACACATATGGTGTGGAAGAGTTGCAAACAGTTGCATGTCTTTGGGTCTGTTACTACCGGTTTTGCACATCGAAAGACTGACATGTTTGCCCATTCTTCTTCGCAAAGCATTTCCAACTAAGTCAAATTAGACGGAAGGTGTTTGTGAACAGCATTTTTCAGATATTGCCCAATATTTTGTATTGGAATTAGTTGTTTTTTTCAAGCTAATTTAAATGTGATTTGTTATGTTTCATTATAAAGTTGTTCAAGTTTGATGTCAGTGAAAATCTTAAACGGTGTAGTGTGTGCTACCCACCACTAGATGGTGACAGTATAACATGTGTTACTGTCCCAAACCAAGAAACAGGAAGTGGCTGTAAAGGGAGGCAGGGACACCCAGACCCTTCCAGTACAGGCTAGGCGTAGTAGTGTAGATTGCATGATGGGAACAAATAGTTGTGTTCAAGTGTAATATAAATAGTGATAATATTGTAATGATCCAACAATGTTGTGTAGTAGACTCTTGTACATGTGCAGGCTTTTGAGTGTGTGTGTTTGCTAGTGTGCACGCGATGAGCCCATCACTTAACATGGTGTGTGTGTGAATGACTTGTGTGTGTGAGCCATGTACAACTCATACTTACCTGGCAGGGGAGTTACCATGATCAAGAAGGTGGTTCACCTAGGGTGAGGCTCTGCCATTGCACTCCGGCTGTGCTGACCCTTACGAATTCCCCAAATGTGGGAATCTCGACTGCAAAATTTGTGGTAGTGGGGGACTGCGTTCGCGCTCTCCCCTGATCATCTGTTTAATGATAATACACACTAAATGTATCATGTCCTCAGATTAATTACATGTTCTGTTATTGAAATGAACACATGTCAATGTTGCCACCATCTAGTGTTGAGTAGCACATATTACAATGTTAAAGATTGTCACTGACTTTGAATTGCAAACAAAACAACAATTCAACCTGACTGATCATGCAGCGAGTGTACGGAAAGCTGGTGTTGTACTGCCACCTACTGGTAACAACTTTGCACCTATGCTGCTATGCTTTCAACAACACAACCTGTGTTGTTTTATCAGTACAGGTACTGAGAAATTACTATAAAGAATTTCTAAGCATTTTACATGGGTAATTGTTATAAATTGTATTACGTGTTAGTTACAAGTAATGCTTAAGTTTTATGTGTTGCCTTCATGTCCGGTTTTAAGTGATGTAGTTACCACTCCACGTCACTTGGTGGCTGAAGCGTTTGTCTCAATGGCACAAGAAATAAGCTGGAAGTAGTTTGGTCATGAGGCGGGCTCGACAATTATATTGGTCAAATGTTGATCAAAGCTACTTTACCTTTTGCTAAAATATTCTACCAACCACCAACATTTATGTATTTTATATTGAAGACTATGCATTGTTTGTTTGGTTGAATGAGACTGGGGCGATGCGAATGTTTGAAAAATGTATTTCGCCGCTTACTATTGGACTGACGTGTACCACGTGACCATGACAAGCAGGAGTGATCAAACACTTCCGTTCATTAAAAGTATTTGCAGCCTTCAAAATAATGCAGTCATTCAAAAAGCTTATGGTTGTTGTTTGGTGTGTTGATATGTGACGTTGTGGTTAATAAATGTGTGTAACCGTCACTTTAGGTTGTTGTGTCCGGAATGACATGCTCCCTTCTGACGACTTAGTGGCATCGCTTCTCGGCCTTTTGGCTAAGATCAAGTGTAGTATCTGTTCTTATCAGTTTAATATCTGATACGTCCCCTATCCGGGGACCATATATTAAATTGATTTTTGGATCAGGGAGATGGAATAGGGGCTTGCTCTGTCCACTCCACGCATCGATCTGGTATTGCAGTACCTCCAGAAACGGTGCACCTCCTCTCTTGTCAAAATCAATTAAAATGTCACTATTAATATCTTAAATACAGTTGATAGTACAACAAGTCACTGAGTTCTACAGCATTAATGTGTGGACAGTGTTAGGCTGAGATAATATGGTTATAGTTGCGTACATGTTCATTGTGCACAACACAATTACCACCCGGAATGATGTGGGTACTTGCAGGTAAACTCGTCCCTTTCTTTACATGTAGTTTTAAACATGCAAACTTTAAACGGATGAAACCGGACTTTGTTTGTTGTAGACGAACAGAAAACTGAACACATATGGTGTGGAAGAGTTGCAAACAGTTGCATGTCTTTGGGTCTGTTACTACCGGTTTTGCACATCGAAAGACTGACATGTTTGCCCATTCTTCTTCGCAAAGCATTTCCAACTAAGTCAAATTAGACGGAAGGTGTTTGTGAACAGCATTTTTCAGATATTGCCCAATATTTTGTATTGGAATTAGTTGTTTTTTTCAAGCTAATTTAAATGTGATTTGTTATGTTTCATTATAAAGTTGTTCAAGTTTGATGTCAGTGAAAATCTTAAACGGTGTAGTGTGTGCTACCCACCACTAGATGGTGACAGTATAACATGTGTTACTGTCCCAAACCAAGAAACAGGAAGTGGCTGTAAAGGGAGGCAGGGACACCCAGACCCTTCCAGTACAGGCTAGGCGTAGTAGTGTAGATTGCATGATGGGAACAAATAGTTGTGTTCAAGTGTAATATAAATAGTGATAATATTGTAATGATCCAACAATGTTGTGTAGTAGACTCTTGTACATGTGCAGGCTTTTGAGTGTGTGTGTTTGCTAGTGTGCACGCGATGAGCCCATCACTTAACATGGTGTGTGTGTGAATGACTTGTGTGTGTGAGCCATGTACAACTCATACTTACCTGGCAGGGGAGTTACCATGATCAAGAAGGTGGTTCACCTAGGGTGAGGCTCTGCCATTGCACTCCGGCTGTGCTGACCCTTACGAATTCCCCAAATGTGGGAATCTTGACTGCAAAATTTGTGGTAGTGGGGGACTGCGTTCGCGCTCTCCCCTGATCATCTATTTAATGATAATACACACTAAATGTATCATGTCCTCAGATTAATTACATGTTCTGTTATTGAAATGAACACATGTCAATGTTGCCACCATCTAGTGTTGAGTAGCACATATTACAATGTTAAAGATTGTCACTGACTTTGAATTGCAAACAAAACAACAATTCAACCTGACTGATCATGCAGCGAGTGTACGGAAAGCTGGTGTTGTACTGCCACCTACTGGTAACAACTTTGCACCTATGCTGCTATGCTTTCAACAACACAACCTGTGTTGTTTTATCAGTACAGGTACTGAGAAATTACTATAAAGAATTTCTAAGCATTTTACATGGGTAATTGTTATAAATTGTATTACGTGTTAGTTACAAGTAATGCTTAAGTTTTATGTGTTGCCTTCATGTCCGGTTTTAAGTGATGTAGTTACCACTCCACGTCACTTGGTGGCTGAAGCGTTTGTCTCAATGGCACAAGAAATAAGCCGGAAGTAGTTTGGTCATGAGGCGGGCTCGACAATTATATTGGTCAAATGTTGATCAAAGCTACTTTACCTTTTGCTAAAATATTCTACCAACCACCAACATTTATGTATTTTATATTGAAGACTATGCATTGTTTGTTTGGTTGAATGAGACTGGGGCGATGCGAATGTTTGAAAAATGTATTTCGCCGCTTACTATTGGACTGACGTGTACCACGTGACCATGACAAGCAGGAGTGATCAAACACTTCCGTTCATTAAAAGTATTTGCAGCCTTCAAAATAATGCAGTCATTCAAAAAGTGCATGGTTGTTGTTTGGTGTGTTGATATGTGACGTTGTGGTTAATAAATGTGTGTAACCGTCACTTTAGGTTGTTGTGTCCGGAATGACATGCTCCCTTCTGACGACTTAGTGGCATCGCTTCTCGGCCTTTTGGCTAAGATCAAGTGTAGTATCTGTTCTTATCAGTTTAATATCTGATACGTCCCCTATCCGGGGACCATATATTAAATGGATTTTTGGATCAGGGAGATGGAATAGGGGCTTGCTCTGTCCACTCCACGCATCAATCTGGTATTGCAGTACCTCCAGAAACGGTGCACCCCTCTTGTCAAAATCAATTAAAATGTCACTATTAATATCTGAAATACAGTTGATAGTACAACAAGTCACTGAGTTCTACAGCATTAATGTGTGGACAGTGTTAGGCTGAGATAATATGGTTATAGTTGCGTACATGTTCATTGTGCACAACACAATTACCACCCAGAATGATGTGGGTACTTGCAGGTAAACTCGTCCCTTTCTTTACATGTAGTTTTAAACATGCAAACTTTAAACGGATGAAACCGGACTTTGTTTGTTGTAGACGAACAGAAAACTGAACACATATGGTGTGGAAGAGTTGCAAACAGTTGCATGTCTTTGGGTCTGTTACTACCGGTTTTGCACATCGAAAGACTGACATGTTTGCCCATTCTTCTTCGCAAAGCATTTCCAACTAAGTCAAATTAGACGGAAGGTGTTTGTGAACAGCATTTTTCAGATATTGCCCAATATTTTGTATTGGAATTAGTTGTTTTTTTCAAGCTAATTTAAATGTGATTTGTTATGTTTCATTATAAAGTTGTTCAAGTTTGATGTCAGTGAAAATCTTAAACGGTGTAGTGTGTGCTACCCACCACTAGATGGTGACAGTATAACATGTGTTACTGTCCCAAACCAAGAAACAGGAAGTGGCTGTAAAGGGAGGCAGGGACACCCAGACCCTTCCAGTACAGGCTAGGCGTAGTAGTGTAGATTGCATGATGGGAACAAATAGTTGTGTTCAAGTGTAATATAAATAGTGATAATATTGTAATGATCAAACAATGTTGTGTAGTAGACTCTTGTACATGTGCAGGCTTTTGAGTGTGTGTGTTTGCTAGTGTGCACGCGATGAGCCCATCACTTAACATGGTGTGTGTGTGAATGACTTGTGTGTGTGAGCCATGTACAACTCATACTTACCTGGCAGGGGAGTTACCATGATCAAGAAGGTGGTTCACCTAGGGTGAGGCTCTGCCATTGCACTCCGGCTGTGCTGACCCTTACGAATTCCCCAAATGTGGGAATCTCGACTGCAAAATTTGTGGTAGTGGGGGACTGCGTTCGCGCTCTCCCCTGATCATCTGTTTAATGATAATACACACTAAATGTATCATGTCCTCAGATTAATTACATGTTCTGTTATTGAAATGAACACATGTCAATGTTGCCACCATCTAGTGTTGAGTAGCACATATTACAATGTTAAAGATTGTCACTGACTTTGAATTGCAAACAAAACAACAATTCAACCTGACTGATCATGCAGCGAGTGTACGGAAAGCTGGTGTTGTACTGCCACCTACTGGTAACAACTTTGCACCTATGCTGCTATGCTTTCAACAACACAACCTGTGTTGTTTTATCAGTACAGGTACTGAGAAATTACTATAAAGAATTTCTAAGCATTTTACATGGGTAATTGTTATAAATTGTATTACGTGTTAGTTACAAGTAATGCTTAAGTTTTATGTGTTGCCTTCATGTCCGGTTTTAAGTGATGTAGTTACCACTCCACGTCACTTGGTGGCGGAAGCGTTTGTCTCAATGGCACAAGAAATAAGCCGGAAGTAGTTTGGTCATGAGGCGGGCTCGACAATTATATTGGTCAAATGTTGATCAAAGCTACTTTACCTTTTGCTAAAATATTCTACCAACCACCAACATTTATGTATTTTATATTGAAGACTATGCATTGTTTGTTTGGTTGAATGAGACTGGGGCGATGCGAATGTTTGAAAAATGTATTTCGCCGCTTACTATTGGACTGACGTGTACCACGTGACCATGACAAGCAGGAGTGATCAAACACTTCCGTTCATTAAAAGTATTTGCAGCCTTCAAAATAATGCAGTCATTCAAAAAGTGCATGGTTGTTGTTTGGTGTGTTGATATGTGACGTTGTGGTTAATAAATGTGTGTAACCGTCACTTTAGGTTATTGTGTCCGGAATGACATGCTCCCTTCTGACGACTTAGTGGCATCGCTTCTCGGCCTTTTGGCTAAGATCAAGTGTAGTATCTGTTCTTATCAGTTTAATATCTGATACGTCCCCTATCCGGGGACCATATATTAAATTGATTTTTGGATCAGGGAGATGGAATAGGGGCTTGCTCTGTCCACTCCACGCATCGATCTGGTATTGCAGTACCTCCAGAAACGGTGCACCCCTCTTGTCAAAATCAATTAAAATGTCACTATTAATATCTGAAATACAGTTGATAGTACAACAAGTCACTGAGTTCTACAGCATTAATGTGTGGACAGTGTTAGGCTGAGATAATATGGTTATAGTTGCGTACATGTTCATTGTGCACAACACAATTACCACCCGGAATGATGTGGGTACTTGCAGGTAAACTCGTCCCTTTCTTTACATGTAGTTTTAAACATGCAAACTTTAAACGGATGAAACCGGACTTTGTTTGTTGTAGACGAACAGAAAACTGAACACATATGGTGTGGAAGAGTTGCAAACAGTTGCATGTCTTTGGGTCTGTTACTACCGGTTTTGCACATCGAAAGACTGACATGTTTGCCCATTCTTCTTCGCAAAGCATTTCCAACTAAGTCAAATTAGACGGAAGGTGTTTGTGAACAGCATTTTTCAGATATTGCCCAATATTTTGTATTGGAATTAGTTGTTTTTTTCAAGCTAATTTAAATGTGATTTGTTATGTTTCATTATAAAGTTGTTCAAGTTTGATGTCAGTGAAAATCTTAAACGGTGTAGTGTGTGCTACCCACCACTAGATGGTGACAGTATAACATGTGTTACTGTCCCAAACCAAGAAACAGGAAGTGGCTGTAAAGGGAGGCAGGGACACCCAGACCCTTCCAGTACAGGCTAGGCGTAGTAGTGTAGATTGCATGATGGGAACAAATAGTTGTGTTCAAGTGTAATATAAATAGTGATAATATTGTAATGATCAAACAATGTTGTGTAGTAGACTCTTGTACATGTGCAGGCTTTTGAGTGTGTGTGTTTGCTAGTGTGCACGCGATGAGCCCATCACTTAACATGGTGTGTGTGTGAATGACTTGTGTGTGTGAGCCATGTACAACTCATACTTACCTGGCAGGGGAGTTACCATGATCAAGAAGGTGGTTCACCTAGGGTGAGGCTCTGCCATTGCACTCCGGCTGTGCTGACCCTTACGAATTCCCCAAATGTGGGAATCTCGACTGCAAAATTTGTGGTAGTGGGGGACTGCGTTCGCGCTCTCCCCTGATCATCTGTTTAATGATAATACACACTAAATGTATCATGTCCTCAGATTAATTACATGTTCTGTTATTGAAATGAACACATGTCAATGTTGCCACCATCTAGTGTTGAGTAGCACATATTACAATGTTAAAGATTGTCACTGACTTTGAATTGCAAACAAAACAACAATTCAACCTGACTGATCATGCAGCGAGTGTACGGAAAGCTGGTGTTGTACTGCCACCTACTGGTAACAACTTTGCACCTATGCTGCTATGCTTTCAACAACACAACCTGTGTTGTTTTATCAGTACAGGTACTGAGAAATTACTATAAAGAATTTCTAAGCATTTTACATGGGTAATTGTTATAAATTGTATTACGTGTTAGTTACAAGTAATGCTTAAGTTTTATGTGTTGCCTTCATGTCCGGTTTTAAGTGATGTAGTTACCACTCCACGTCACTTGGTGGCGGAAGCGTTTGTCTCAATGGCACAAGAAATAAGCCGGAAGTAGTTTGGTCATGAGGCGGGCTCGACAATTATATTGGTCAAATGTTGATCAAAGCTACTTTACCTTTTGCTAAAATATTCTACCAACCACCAACATTTATGTATTTTATATTGAAGACTATGCATTGTTTGTTTGGTTGAATGAGACTGGGGCGATGCGAATGTTTGAAAAATGTATTTCGCCGCTTACTATTGGACTGACGTGTACCACGTGACCATGACAAGCAGGAGTGATCAAACACTTCCGTTCATTAAAAGTATTTGCAGCCTTCAAAATAATGCAGTCATTCAAAAAGTGCATGGTTGTTGTTTGGTGTGTTGATATGTGACGTTGTGGTTAATAAATGTGTGTAACCGTCACTTTAGGTTATTGTGTCCGGAATGACATGCTCCCTTCTGACGACTTAGTGGCATCGCTTCTCGGCCTTTTGGCTAAGATCAAGTGTAGTATCTGTTCTTATCAGTTTAATATCTGATACGTCCCCTATCCGGGGACCATATATTAAATTGATTTTTGGATCAGGGAGATGGAATAGGGGCTTGCTCTGTCCACTCCACGCATCGATCTGGTATTGCAGTACCTCCAGAAACGGTGCACCCTCCTCTCTTGTCAAAATCAATTAAAATGTCACTATTAATATCTGAAATACAGTTGATAGTACAACAAGTCACTGAGTTCTACAGCATTAATGTGTGGACAGTGTTAGGCTGAGATAATATGGTTATAGTTGCGTACATGTTCATTGTGCACAACACAATTACCACCCGGAATGATGTGGGTACTTGCAGGTAAAGTCGTCCCTTTCTTTACATGTAGTTTTAAACATGCAAACTTTAAACGGATGAAACCGGACTTTGTTTGTTGTAGACGAACAGAAAACTGAACACATATGGTGTGGAAGAGTTGCAAACAGTTGCATGTCTTTGGGTCTGTTACTACCGGTTTTGCACATCGAAAGACTGACATGTTTGCCCATTCTTCTTCGCAAAGCATTTCCAACTAAGTCAAATTAGACGGAAGGTGTTTGTGAACAGCATTTTTCAGATATTGCCCAATATTTTGTATTGGAATTAGTTGTTTTTTTCAAGCTAATTTAAATGTGATTTGTTATGTTTCATTATAAAGTTGTTCAAGTTTGATGTCAGTGAAAATCTTAAACGGTGTAGTGTGTGCTACCCACCACTAGATGGTGACAGTATAACATGTGTTACTGTCCCAAACCAAGAAACAGGAAGTGGCTGTAAAGGGAGGCAGGGACACCCAGACCCTTCCAGTACAGGCTAGGCGTAGTAGTGTAGATTGCATGATGGGAACAAATAGTTGTGTTCAAGTGTAATATAAATAGTGATAATATTGTAATGATCCAACAATGTTGTGTAGTAGACTCTTGTACATGTGCAGGCTTTTGAGTGTGTGTGTTTGCTAGTGTGCACGCGATGAGCCCATCACTTAACATGGTGTGTGTGTGAATGACTTGTGTGTGTGAGCCATGTACAACTCATACTTACCTGGCAGGGGAGTTACCATGATCAAGAAGGTGGTTCACCTAGGGTGAGGCTCTGCCATTGCACTCCGGCTGTGCTGACCCTTACGAATTCCCCAAATGTGGGAATCTCGACTGCAAAATTTGTGGTAGTGGGGGACTGCGTTCGCGCTCTCCCCTGATCATCTGTTTAATGATAATACACACTAAATGTATCATGTCCTCAGATTAATTACATGTTCTGTTATTGAAATGAACACATGTCAATGTTGCCACCATCTAGTGTTGAGTAGCACATATTACAATGTTAAAGATTGTCACTGACTTTGAATTGCAAACAAAACAACAATTCAACCTGACTGATCATGCAGCGAGTGTACGGAAAGCTGGTGTTGTACTGCCACCTACTGGTAACAACTTTGCACCTATGCTGCTATGCTTTCAACAACACAACCTGTGTTGTTTTATCAGTACAGGTACTGAGAAATTACTATAAAGAATTTCTAAGCATTTTACATGGGTAATTGTTATAAATTGTATTACGTGTTAGTTACAAGTAATGCTTAAGTTTTATGTGTTGCCTTCATGTCCGGTTTTAAGTGATGTAGTTACCACTCCACGTCACTTGGTGGCTGAAGCGTTTGTCTCAATGGCACAAGAAATAAGCCGGAAGTAGTTTGGTCATGAGGCGGGCTCGACAATTATATTGGTCAAATGTTGATCAAAGCTACTTTACCTTTTGCTAAAATATTCTACCAACCACCAACATTTATGTATTTTATATTGAAGACTATGCATTGTTTGTTTGGTTGAATGAGACTGGGGCGATGCGAATGTTTGAAAAATGTATTTCGCCGCTTACTATTGGACTGACGTGTACCACGTGACCATGACAAGCAGGAGTGATCAAACACTTCCGTTCATTAAAAGTATTTGCAGCCTTCAAAATAATGCAGTCATTCAAAAAGTGCATGGTTGTTGTTTGGTGTGTTGATATGTGACGTTGTGGTTAATAAATGTGTGTAACCGTCACTTTAGGTTGTTGTGTCCGGAATGACATGCTCCCTTCTGACGACTTAGTGGCATCGCTTCTCGGCCTTTTGGCTAAGATCAAGTGTAGTATCTGTTCTTATCAGTTTAATATCTGATACGTCCCCTATCCGGGGACCATATATTAAATTGATTTTTGGATCAGGGAGATGGAATAGGGGCTTGCTCTGTCCACTCCACGCATCAATCTGGTATTGCAGTACCTCCAGAAACGGTGCACCCCTCTTGTCAAAATCAATTAAAATGTCACTATTAATATCTGAAATACAGTTGATAGTACAACAAGTCACTGAGTTCTACAGCATTAATGTGTGGACAGTGTTAGGCTGAGATAATATGGTTATAGTTGCGTACATGTTCATTGTGCACAACACAATTACCACCCGGAATGATGTGGGTACTTGCAGGTAAACTCGTCCCTTTCTTTACATGTAGTTTTAAACATGCAAACTTTAAACGGATGAAACCGGACTTTGTTTGTTGTAGACGAACAGAAAACTGAACACATATGGTGTGGAAGAGTTGCAAACAGTTGCATGTCTTTGGGTCTGTTACTACCGGTTTTGCACATCGAAAGACTGACATGTTTGCCCATTCTTCTTCGCAAAGCATTTCCAACTAAGTCAAATTAGACGGAAGGTGTTTGTGAACAGCATTTTTCAGATATTGCCCAATATTTTGTATTGGAATTAGTTGTTTTTTTCAAGCTAATTTAAATGTGATTTGTTATGTTTCATTATAAAGTTGTTCAAGTTTGATGTCAGTGAAAATCTTAAACGGTGTAGTGTGTGCTACCCACCACTAGATGGTGACAGTATAACATGTGTTACTGTCCCAAACCAAGAAACAGGAAGTGGCTGTAAAGGGAGGCAGGGACACCCAGACCCTTCCAGTACAGGCTAGGCGTAGTAGTGTAGATTGCATGATGGGAACAAATAGTTGTGTTCAAGTGTAATATAAATAGTGATAATATTGTAATGATCCAACAATGTTGTGTAGTAGACTCTTGTACATGTGCAGGCTTTTGAGTGTGTGTGTTTGCTAGTGTGCACGCGATGAGCCCATCACTTAACATGGTGTGTGTGTGAATGACTTGTGTGTGTGAGCCATGTACAACTCATACTTACCTGGCAGGGGAGTTACCATGATCAAGAAGGTGGTTCACCTAGGGTGAGGCTCTGCCATTGCACTCCGGCTGTGCTGACCCTTACGAATTCCCCAAATGTGGGAATCTCGACTGCAAAATTTGTGGTAGTGGGGGACTGCGTTCGCGCTCTCCCCTGATCATCTGTTTAATGATAATACACACTAAATGTATCATGTCCTCAGATTAATTACATGTTCTGTTATTGAAATGAACACATGTCAATGTTGCCACCATCTAGTGTTGAGTAGCACATATTACAATGTTAAAGATTGTCACTGACTTTGAATTGCAAACAAAACAACAATTCAACCTGACTGATCATGCAGCGAGTGTACGGAAAGCTGGTGTTGTACTGCCACCTACTGGTAACAACTTTGCACCTATGCTGCTATGCTTTCAACAACACAACCTGTGTTGTTTTATCAGTACAGGTACTGAGAAATTACTATAAAGAATTTCTAAGCATTTTACATGGGTAATTGTTATAAATTGTATTACGTGTTAGTTACAAGTAATGCTTAAGTTTTATGTGTTGCCTTCATGTCCGGTTTTAAGTGATGTAGTTACCACTCCACGTCACTTGGTGGCGGAAGCGTTTGTCTCAATGGCACAAGAAATAAGCCGGAAGTAGTTTGGTCATGAGGCGGGCTCGACAATTATATTGGTCAAATGTTGATCAAAGCTACTTTACCTTTTGCTAAAATATTCTACCAACCACCAACATTTATGTATTTTATATTGAAGACTATGCATTGTTTGTTTGGTTGAATGAGACTGGGGCGATGCGAATGTTTGAAAAATGTATTTCGCCGCTTACTATTGGACTGACGTGTACCACGTGACCATGACAAGCAGGAGTGATCAAACACTTCCGTTCATTAAAAGTATTTGCAGCCTTCAAAATAATGCAGTCATTCAAAAAGTGCATGGTTGTTGTTTGGTGTGTTGATATGTGACGTTGTGGTTAATAAATGTGTGTAACCGTCACTTTAGGTTGTTGTGTCCGGAATGACATGCTCCCTTCTGACGACTTAGTGGCATCGCTTCTCGGCCTTTTGGCTAAGATCAAGTGTAGTATCTGTTCTTATCAGTTTAATATCTGATACGTCCCCTATCCGGGGACCATATATTAAATTGATTTTTGGATCAGGGAGATGGAATAGGGGCTTGCTCTGTCCACTCCACGCATCGATCTGGTATTGCAGTACCTCCAGAAACGGTGCACCTCCTCTCTTGTCAAAATCAATTAAAATGTCACTATTAATATCTGAAATACAGTTGATAGTACAACAAGTCACTGAGTTCTACAGCATTAATGTGTGGACAGTGTTAGGCTGAGATAATATGGTTATAGTTGCGTACATGTTCATTGTGCACAACACAATTACCACCCGGAATGATGTGGGTACTTGCAGGTAAAGTCGTCCCTTTCTTTACATGTCGTTTTAAACATGCAAACTTTAAACGGATGAAACCGGACTTTGTTTGTTGTAGACGAACAGAAAACTGAACACATATGGTGTGGAAGAGTTGCAAACAGTTGCATGTCTTTGGGTCTGTTACTACCGGTTTTGCACATCGAAAGACTGACATGTTTGCCCATTATTCTTCGCAAAGCATTTCCAACTAAGTCAAATTAGACGGAAGGTGTTTGTGAACAGCATTTTTCAGATATTGCCCAATATTTTGTATTGGAATTAGTTGTTTTTTTCAAGCTAATTTAAATGTGATTTGTTATGTTTCATTATAAAGTTGTTCAAGTTTGATGTCAGTAAAAATCTTAAACGGTGTAGTGTGTGCTACCCACCACTAGATGGTGACAGTATAACATGTGTTACTGTCCCAAACAAAGAAACAGGAAGTGGCTGTAAAGGGAAGCAGGGACACCCAGACCCTTCCAGTACAGGCTAGGCGTATTAGTGTAGATTGCATGATGGGAACAAATAGTTGTGTTCAAGTGTAATATAAATAGTGATAATATTGTAATGATCAAACAATGTTGTGTAGTAGACTCTTGTACATGTGCAGGCTTTTGAGTGTGTGTGTTTGCTAGTGTGCACGCGATGAGCCCATCACTTAACATGGTGTGTGTGTGAATGACTTGTGTGTGTGAGCCATGTACAACTCATACTTACCTGGCAGGGGAGTTACCATGATCAAGAAGGTGGTTCACCTAGGGTGAGGCTCTGCCATTGCACTCCGGCTGTGCTGACCCTTACGAATTCCCCAAATGTGGGAATCTCGACTGCAAAATTTGTGGTAGTGGGGGACTGCGTTCGCGCTCTCCCCTGATCATCTGTTTAATGATAATACACACTAAATGTATCATGTCCTCAGATTAATTACATGTTCTGTTATTGAAATGAACACATGTCAATGTTGCCACCATCTAGTGTTGAGTAGCACATATTACAATGTTAAAGATTGTCACTGACTTTGAATTGCAAACAAAACAACAATTCAACCTGACTGATCATGCAGCGAGTGTACGGAAAGCTGGTGTTGTACTGCCACCTACTGGTAACAACTTTGCACCTATGCTGCTATGCTTTCAACAACACAACCTGTGTTGTTTTATCAGTACAGGTACTGAGAAATTACTATAAAGAATTTCTAAGCATTTTACATGGGTAATTGTTATAAATTGTATTACGTGTTAGTTACAAGTAATGCTTAAGTTTTATGTGTTGCCTTCATGTCCGGTTTTAAGTGATGTAGTTACCACTCCACGTCACTTGGTGGCGGAAGCGTTTGTCTCAATGGCACAAGAAATAAGCCGGAAGTAGTTTGGTCATGAGGCGGGCTCGACAATTATATTGGTCAAATGTTGATCAAAGCTACTTTACCTTTTGCTAAAATATTCTACCAACCACCAACATTTATGTATTTTATATTGAAGACTATGCATTGTTTGTTTGGTTGAATGAGACTGGGGCGATGCGAATGTTTGAAAAATGTATTTCGCCGCTTACTATTGGACTGACGTGTACCACGTGACCATGACAAGCAGGAGTGATCAAACACTTCCGTTCATTAAAAGTATTTGCAGCCTTCAAAATAATGCAGTCATTCAAAAAGTGCATGGTTGTTGTTTGGTGTGTTGATATGTGACGTTGTGGTTAATAAATGTGTGTAACCGTCACTTTAGGTTGTTGTGTCCGGAATGACATGCTCCCTTCTGACAACTTAGTGGCATCGCTTCTCGGCCTTTTGGCTAAGATCAAGTGTAGTATCTGTTCTTATCAGTTTAATATCTGATACGTCCCCTATCCGGGGACCATATATTAAATTGATTTTTGGATCAGGGAGATGGAATAGGGGCTTGCTCTGTCCACTCCACGCATCGATCTGGTATTGCAGTACCTCCAGAAACGGTGCACCTCCTCTCTTGTCAAAATCAATTAAAATGTCACTATTAATATCTGAAATACAGTTGATAGTACAACAAGTCACTGAGTTCTACAGCATTAATGTGTGGACAGTGTTACCTTTACCTTTTGCTAAAATATTCTACCAACCACCAACATTTATGTATTTTATATTGAAGACTATGCATTGTTTGTTTGGTTGAATGAGACTGGGGCGATGCGAATGTTTGAAAAATGTATTTCGCCGCTTACTATTGGACTGACGTGTACCACGTGACCATGACAAGCAGGAGTGATCAAACACTTCCGTTCATTAAAAGTATTTGCAGCCTTCAAAATAATGCAGTCATTCAAAAAGTGCATGGTTGTTGTTTGGTGTGTTGATATGTGACGTTGTGGTTAATAAATGTGTGTAACCGTCACTTTAGGTTGTTGTGTCCGGAATGACATGCTCCCTTCTGACGACTTAGTGGCATCGCTTCTCGGCCTTTTGGCTAAGATCAAGTGTAGTATCTGTTCTTATCAGTTTAATATCTGATATGTCCCCTATCCGGGGACCATATATTAAATTGATTTTTGGATCAGGGAGATGGAATAGGGGCTTGCTCTGTCCACTCCACGCATCGATCTGGTATTGCAGTACCTCCAGGAACGGTGCACCCTCCTCTCTTGTCAAAATCAATTAAAATGTCACTATTAATATCTGAAATACAGTTGATAGTACAACAAGTCACTGAGTTCTACAGCATTAATGTCTGGACAGTGTTAGGCTGAGATAATATGGTTATAGTTGCGTACATGTTCATTGTGCACAACACAATTACCACCCGGAATGATGTGGGTACTTGCAGGTAAAGTCGTCCCTTTCTTTACATGTAGTTTTAAACATGCAAACTTTAAACGGATGAAACCGGACTTTGTTTGTTGTAGACGAACAGAAAACTGAACACATATGGTGTGGAAGAGTTGCAAACAGTTGCATGTCTTTGGGTCTGTTACTACCGGTTTTGCACATCGAAAGACTGACATGTTTGCCCATTCTTCTTCGCAAAGCATTTCCAACTAAGTCAAATTAGACGGAAGGTGTTTGTGAACAGCATTTTTCAGATATTGCCCAATATTTTGTATTGGAATTAGTTGTTTTTTTCAAGCTAATTTAAATGTGATTTGTTATGTTTCATTATAAAGTTGTTCAAGTTTGATGTCAGTGAAAATCTTAAACGGTGTAGTGTGTGCTACCCACCACTAGATGGTGACAGTATAACATGTGTTACTGTCCCAAACCAAGAAACAGGAAGTGGCTGTAAAGGGAGGCAGGGACACCCAGACCCTTCCAGTACAGGCTAGGCGTAGTAGTGTAGATTGCATGATGGGAACAAATAGTTGTGTTCAAGTGTAATATAAATAGTGATAATATTGTAATGATCCAACAATGTTGTGTAGTAGACTCTTGTACATGTGCAGGCTTTTGAGTGTGTGTGTTTGCTAGTGTGCACGCGATGAGCCCATCACTTAACATGGTGTGTGTGTGAATGACTTGTGTGTGTGAGCCATGTACAACTAATACTTACCTGGCAGGGGAGTTACCATGATCAAGAAGGTGGTTCACCTAGGGTGAGGCTCTGCCATTGCACTCCGGCTGTGCTGACCCTTACGAATTCCCCAAATGTGGGAATCTCGACTGCAAAATTTGTGGTAGTGGGGGACTGCGTTCGCGCTCTCCCCTGATCATCTGTTTAATGATAATACACACTAAATGTATCATGTCCTCAGATTAATTACATGTTCTGTTATTGAAATGAACACATGTCAATGTTGCCACCATCTAGTGTTGAGTAGCACATATTACAATGTTAAAGATTGTCACTGACTTTGAATTGCAAACAAAACAACAATTCAACCTGACTGATCATGCAGCGAGTGTACGGAAAGCTGGTGTTGTACTGCCACCTACTGGTAACAACTTTGCACCTATGCTGCTATGCTTTCAACAACACAACCTGTGTTGTTTTATCAGTACAGGTACTGAGAAATTACTATAAAGAATTTCTAAGCATTTTACATGGGTAATTGTTATAAATTGTATTACGTGTTGGTTACAAGTAATGCTTAAGTTTTATGTGTTGCCTTCATGTCCGGTTTTAAGTGATGTAGTTACCACTCCACGTCACTTGGTGGCTGAAGCGTTTGTCTCAATGGCACAAGAAATAAGCCGGAAGTAGTTTGGTCATGAGGCGGGCTCGACAATTATATTGGTCAAATGTTGATCAAAGCTACTTTACCTTTTGCTAAAATATTCTACCAACCACCAACATTTATGTATTTTATATTGAAGACTATGCATTGTTTGTTTGGTTGAATGAGACTGGGGCGATGCGAATGTTTGAAAAATGTATTTCGCCGCTTACTATTGGACTGACGTGTACCACGTGACCATGACAAGCAGGAGTGATCAAACACTTCCGTTCATTAAAAGTATTTGCAGCCTTCAAAATAATGCAGTCATTCAAAAAGCTTATGGTTGTTGTTTGGTGTGTTGATATGTGACGTTGTGGTTAATAAATGTGTGTAACCGTCACTTTAGGTTGTTGTGTCCGGAATGACATGCTCCCTTCTGACGACTTAGTGGCATCGCTTCTCGGCCTTTTGGCTAAGATCAAGTGTAGTATCTGTTCTTATCAGTTTAATATCTGATACGTCCCCTATCCGGGGACCATATATTAAATTGATTTTTGGATCAGGGAGATGGAATAGGGGCTTGCTCTGTCCACTCCACGCATCGATCTGGTATTGCAGTACCTCCAGAAACGGTGCACCCCCTCTCTTGTCAAAATCAATTAAAATGTCACTATTAATATCTGAAATACAGTTGATAGTACAACAAGTCACTGAGTTCTACAGCATTAATGTGTGGACAGTGTTAGGCTGAGATAATATGGTTATAGTTGCGTACATGTTCATTGTGCACAACACAATTACCACCCGGAATGATGTGGGTACTTGCAGGTAAACTCGTCCCTTTCTTTACATGTAGTTTTAAACATGCAAACTTTAAACGGATGAAACCGGACTTTGTTTGTTGTAGACGAACAGAAAACTGAACACATATGGTGTGGAAGAGTTGCAAACAGTTGCATGTCTTTGGGTCTGTTACTACCGGTTTTGCACATCGAAAGACTGACATGTTTGCCCATTCTTCTTCGCAAAGCATTTCCAACTAAGTCAAATTAGACGGAAGGTGTTTGTGAACAGCATTTTTCCGATATTGCCCAATATTTTGTATTGGAATTAGTTGTTTTTTTCAAGCTAATTTAAATGTGATTTGTTATGTTTCATTATAAAGTTGTTCAAGTTTGATGTCAGTAAAAATCTTAAACGGTGTAGTGTGTGCTACCCACCACTAGATGGTGACAGTATAACATGTGTTACTGTCCCAAACAAAGAAACAGGAAGTGGCTGTAAAGGGAAGCAGGGACACCCAGACCCTTCCAGTACAGGCTAGGCGTATTAGTGTAGATTGCATGATGGGAACAAATAGTTGTGTTCAAGTGTAATATAAATAGTGATAATATTGTAATGATCCAACAATGTTGTGTAGTAGACTCTTGTACATGTGCAGGCTTTTGAGTGTGTGTGTTTGCTAGTGTGCACGCGATGAGCCCATCACTTAACATGGTGTGTGTGTGAATGACTTGTGTGTGTGAGCCATGTACAACTCATACTTACCTGGCAGGGGAGTTACCATGATCAAGAAGGTGGTTCACCTAGGGTGAGGCTCTGCCATTGCACTCCGGCTGTGCTGACCCTTATGAATTCCCCAAATGTGGGAATCTCGACTGCAAAATTTGTGGTAGTGGGGGACTGCGTTCGCGCTCTCCCCTGATCATCTGTTTAATGATAATACACACTAAATGTATCATGTCCTCAGATTAATTACATGTTCTGTTATTGAAATGAACACATGTCATAATGCCACCATCTAGTGTTGAGTAGCACATATTACAATGTTAAAGATTGTCACTGACTTTGAATTGCAAACAAAACAACAATTCAACCTGACTGATCATGCAGCGAGTGTACGGAAAGCTGGTGTTGTACTGCCACCTACTGGTAACAACTTTGCACCTATGCTGCTATGCTTTCAACAACACAACCTGTGTTGTTTTATCAGTACAGGTACTGAGAAATTACTATAAAGAATTTCTAAGCATTTTACATGGGTAATTGTTATAAATTGTATTACGTGTTAGTTACAAGTAATGCTTAAGTTTTATGTGTTGCCTTCATGTCCGGTTTTAAGTGATGTAGTTACCACTCCACGTCACTTGGTGGCTGAAGCGTTTGTCTCAATGGCACAAGAAATAAGCTGGAAGTAGTTTGGTCATGAGGCGGGCTCGACAATTATATTGGTCAAATGTTGATCAAAGCTACTTTACCTTTTGCTAAAATATTCTACCAACCACCAACATTTATGTATTTTATATTGAAGACTATGCATTGTTTGTTTGGTTGAATGAGACTGGGGCGATGCGAATGTTTGAAAAATGTATTTCGCCGCTTACTATTGGACTGACGTGTACCACGTGACCATGACAAGCAGGAGTGATCAAACACTTCCGTTCATTAAAAGTATTTGCAGCCTTCAAAATAATGCAGTCATTCAAAAAGCTTATGGTTGTTGTTTGGTGTGTTGATATGTGACGTTGTGGTTAATAAATGTGTGTAACCGTCACTTTAGGTTGTTGTGTCCGGAATGACATGCTCCCTTCTGACGACTTAGTGGCATCGCTTCTCGGCCTTTTGGCTAAGATCAAGTGTAGTATCTGTTCTTATCAGTTTAATATCTGATACGTCCCCTATCCGGGGACCATATATTAAATTGATTTTTGGATCAGGGAGATGGAATAGGGGCTTGCTCTGTCCACTCCACGCATCGATCTGGTATTGCAGTACCTCCAGAAACGGTGCACCCCCTCTCTTGTCAAAATCAATTAAAATGTCACTATTAATATCTGAAATACAGTTGATAGTACAACAAGTCACTGAGTTCTACAGCATTAATGTGTGGACAGTGTTAGGCTGAGATAATATGGTTATAGTTGCGTACATGTTCATTGTGCACAACACAATTACCACCCGGAATGATGTGGGTACTTGCAGGTAAACTCGTCCCTTTCTTTACATGTAGTTTTAAACATGCAAACTTTAAACGGATGAAACCGGACTTTGTTTGTTGTAGACGAACAGAAAACTGAACACATATGGTGTGGAAGAGTTGCAAACAGTTGCATGTCTTTGGGTCTGTTACTACCGGTTTTGCACATCGAAAGACTGACATGTTTGCCCATTCTTCTTCGCAAAGCATTTCCAACTAAGTCAAATTAGACGGAAGGTGTTTGTGAACAGCATTTTTCCGATATTGCCCAATATTTTGTATTGGAATTAGTTGTTTTTTTCAAGCTAATTTAAATGTGATTTGTTATGTTTCATTATAAAGTTGTTCAAGTTTGATGTCAGTAAAAATCTTAAACGGTGTAGTGTGTGCTACCCACCACTAGATGGTGACAGTATAACATGTGTTACTGTCCCAAACAAAGAAACAGGAAGTGGCTGTAAAGGGAAGCAGGGACACCCAGACCCTTCCAGTACAGGCTAGGCGTATTAGTGTAGATTGCATGATGGGAACAAATAGTTGTGTTCAAGTGTAATATAAATAGTGATAATATTGTAATGATCCAACAATGTTGTGTAGTAGACTCTTGTACATGTGCAGGCTTTTGAGTGTGTGTGTTTGCTAGTGTGCACGCGATGAGCCCATCACTTAACATGGTGTGTGTGTGAATGACTTGTGTGTGTGAGCCATGTACAACTCATACTTACCTGGCAGGGGAGTTACCATGATCAAGAAGGTGGTTCACCTAGGGTGAGGCTCTGCCATTGCACTCCGGCTGTGCTGACCCTTATGAATTCCCCAAATGTGGGAATCTCGACTGCAAAATTTGTGGTAGTGGGGGACTGCGTTCGCGCTCTCCCCTGATCATCTGTTTAATGATAATACACACTAAATGTATCATGTCCTCAGATTAATTACATGTTCTGTTATTGAAATGAACACATGTCAATGTTGCCACCATCTAGTGTTGAGTAGCACATATTACAATGTTAAAGATTGTCACTGACTTTGAATTGCAAACAAAACAACAATTCAACCTGACTGATCATGCAGCGAGTGTACGGAAAGCTGGTGTTGTACTGCCACCTACTGGTAACAACTTTGCACCTATGCTGCTATGCTTTCAACAACACAACCTGTGTTGTTTTATCAGTACAGGTACTGAGAAATTACTATAAAGAATTTCTAAGCATTTTACATGGGTAATTGTTATAAATTGTATTACGTGTTAGTTACAAGTAATGCTTAAGTTTTATGTGTTGCCTTCATGTCCGGTTTTAAGTGATGTAGTTACCACTCCACGTCACTTGGTGGCGGAAGCGTTTGTCTCAATGGCACAAGAAATAAGCCGGAAGTAGTTTGGTCATGAGGCGGGCTCGACAATTATATTGGTCAAATGTTGATCAAAGCTACTTTACCTTTTGCTAAAATATTCTACCAACCACCAACATTTATGTATTTTATATTGAAGACTATGCATTGTTTGTTTGGTTGAATGAGACTGGGGCGATGCGAATGTTTGAAAAATGTATTTCGCCGCTTACTATTGGACTGACGTGTACCACGTGACCATGACAAGCAGGAGTGATCAAACACTTCCGTTCATTAAAAGTATTTGCAGCCTTCAAAATAATGCAGTCATTCAAAAAGTGCATGGTTGTTGTTTGGTGTGTTGATGTGTGACGTTGTGGTTAATAAATGTGTGTAACCGTCACTTTAGGTTGTTGTGTCCGGAATGACATGCTCCCTTCTGACGACTTAGTGGCATCGCTTCTCGGCCTTTTGGCTAAGATCAAGTGTAGTATCTGTTCTTATCAGTTTAATATCTGATACGTCCCCTATCCGGGGGCCATATATTAAATTGATTTTTGGATCAGGGAGATGGAATAGGGGCTTGCTCTGTCCACTCCACGCATCGATCTGGTATTGCAGTACCTCCAGAAACGGTGCACCTCCTCTCTTGTCAAAATCAATTAAAATGTCACTATTAATATCTGAAATACAGTTGATAGTACAACAAGTCACTGAGTTCTACAGCATTAATGTGTGGACAGTGTTAGGCTGAGATAATATGGTTATAGTTGCGTACATGTTCATTGTGCACAACACAATTACCACCCGGAATGATGTGGGTACTTGCAGGTAAAGTCGTCCCTTTCTTTACATGTAGTTTTAAACATGCAAACTTTAAACGGATGAAACCGGACTTTGTTTGTTGTAGACGAACAGAAAACTGAACACATATGGTGTGGAAGAGTTGCAAACAGTTGCATGTCTTTGGGTCTGTTACTACCGGTTTTGCACATCGAAAGACTGACATGTTTGCCCATTCTTCTTCGCAAAGCATTTCCAACTAAGTCAAATTAGACGGAAGGTGTTTGTGAACAGCATTTTTCAGATATTGCCCAATATTTTGTATTGGAATTAGTTGTTTTTTTCAAGCTAATTTAAATGTGATTTGTTATGTTTCATTATAAAGTTGTTCAAGTTTGATGTCAGTAAAAATCTTAAACGGTGTAGTGTGTGCTACCCACCACTAGATGGTGACAGTATAACATGTGTTACTGTCCCAAACAAAGAAACAGGAAGTGGCTGTAAAGGGAAGCAGGGACACCCAGACCCTTCCAGTACAGGCTAGGCGTATTAGTGTAGATTGCATGATGGGAACAAATAGTTGTGTTCAAGTGTAATATAAATAGTGATAATATTGTAATGATCAAACAATGTTGTGTAGTAGACTCTTGTACATGTGCAGGCTTTTGAGTGTGTGTGTTTGCTAGTGTGCACGCGATGAGCCCATCACTTAACATGGTGTGTGTGTGAATGACTTGTGTGTGTGAGCCATGTACAACTCATACTTACCTGGCAGGGGAGTTACCATGATCAAGAAGGTGGTTCACCTAGGTTGAGGCTCTGCCATTGCACTCCGGCTGTGCTGACCCTTACGAATTCCCCAAATGTGGGAATCTCGACTGCAAAATTTGTGGTAGTGGGGGACTGCGTTCGCGCTCTCCCCTGATCATCTGTTTAATGATAATACACACTAAATGTATCATGTCCTCAGATTAATTACATGTTCTGTTATTGAAATGAACACATGTCAATGTTGCCACCATCTAGTGTTGAGTAGCACATATTACAATGTTAAAGATTGTCACTGACTTTGAATTGCAAACAAAACAACAATTCAACCTGACTGATCATGCAGCGAGTGTACGGAAAGCTGGTGTTGTACTGCCACCTACTGGTAACAACTTTGCACCTATGCTGCTATGCTTTCAACAACACAACCTGTGTTGTTTTATCAGTACAGGTACTGAGAAATTACTATAAAGAATTTCTAAGCATTTTACATGGGTAATTGTTATAAATTGTATTACGTGTTAGTTACAAGTAATGCTTAAGTTTTATGTGTTGCCTTCATGTCCGGTTTTAAGTGATGTAGTTACCACTCCACGTCACTTGGTGGCTGAAGCGTTTGTCTCAATGGCACAAGAAATAAGCTGGAAGTAGTTTGGTCATGAGGCGGGCTCGACAATTATATTGGTCAAATGTTGATCAAAGCTACTTTACCTTTTGCTAAAATATTCTACCAACCACCAACATTTATGTATTTTATATTGAAGACTATGCATTGTTTGTTTGGTTGAATGAGACTGGGGCGATGCGAATGTTTGAAAAATTTATTTCGCCGCTTACTATTGGACTGACGTGTACCACGTGACCATGACAAGCAGGAGTGATCAAACACTTCCGTTCATTAAAAGTATTTGCAGCCTTCAAAATAATGCAGTCATTCAAAAAGCTTATGGTTGTTGTTTGGTGTGTTGATATGTGACGTTGTGGTTAATAAATGTGTGTAACCGTCACTTTAGGTTGTTGTGTCCGGAATGACATGCTCCCTTCTGACGACTTAGTGGCATCGCTTCTCGGCCTTTTGGCTAAGATCAAGTGTAGTATCTGTTCTTATCAGTTTAATATCTGATACGTCCCCTATCCGGGGACCATATATTAAATTGATTTTTGGATCAGGGAGATGGAATAGGGGCTTTCTCTGTCCACTCCACGCATCGATCTGGTATTGCAGTACCTCCAGAAACGGTGCACCCCCTCTCTTGTCAAAATCAATTAAAATGTCACTATTAATATCTGAAATACAGTTGATAGTACAACAAGTCACTGAGTTCTACAGCATTAATGTGTGGACAGTGTTAGGCTGAGATAATATGGTTATAGTTGCGTACATGTTCATTGTGCACAACACAATTACCACCCGGAATGATGTGGGTACTTGCAGGTAAACTCGTCCCTTTCTTTACATGTAGTTTTAAACATGCAAACTTTAAACGGATGAAACCGGACTTTGTTTGTTGTAGACGAACAGAAAACTGAACACATATGGTGTGGAAGAGTTGCAAACAGTTGCATGTCTTTGGGTCTGTTACTACCGGTTTTGCACATCGAAAGACTGACATGTTTGCCCATTCTTCTTCGCAAAGCATTTCCAACTAAGTCAAATTAGACGGAAGGTGTTTGTGAACAGCATTTTTCCGATATTGCCCAATATTTTGTATTGGAATTAGTTGTTTTTTTCAAGCTAATTTAAATGTGATTTGTTATGTTTCATTATAAAGTTGTTCAAGTTTGATGTCAGTAAAAATCTTAAACGGTGTAGTGTGTGCTACCCACCACTAGATGGTGACAGTATAACATGTGTTACTGTCCCAAACAAAGAAACAGGAAGTGGCTGTAAAGGGAAGCAGGGACACCCAGACCCTTCCAGTACAGGCTAGGCGTATTAGTGTAGATTGCATGATGGGAACAAATAGTTGTGTTCAAGTGTAATATAAATAGTGATAATATTGTAATGATCCAACAATGTTGTGTAGTAGACTCTTGTACATGTGCAGGCTTTTGAGTGTGTGTGTTTGCTAGTGTGCACGCGATGAGCCCATCACTTAACATGGTGTGTGTGTGAATGACTTGTGTGTGTGAGCCATGTACAACTCATACTTACCTGGCAGGGGAGTTACCATGATCAAGAAGGTGGTTCACCTAGGGTGAGGCTCTGCCATTGCACTCCGGCTGTGCTGACCCTTACGAATTCCCCAAATGTGGGAATCTCGGCTGCAAAATTTGTGGTAGTGGGGGACTGCGTTCGCGCTCTCCCCTGATCATCTGTTTAATGATAATACACACTAAATGTATCATGTCCTCAGATTAATTACATGTTCTGTTATTGAAATGAACACATGTCAATGTTGCCACCATCTAGTGTTGAGTAGCACATATTACAATGTTAAAGATTGTCACTGACTTTGAATTGCAAACAAAACAACAATTCAACCTGACTGATCATGCAGGGAGTGTACGGAAAGCTGGTGTTGTACTGCCACCTACTGGTAACAACTTTGCACCTATGCTGCTATGCTTTCAACAACACAACCTGTGTTGTTTTATCAGTACAGGTACTGAGAAATTACTATAAAGAATTTCTAAGCATTTTACATGGGTAATTGTTATAAATTGTATTACGTGTTAGTTACAAGTAATGCTTAAGTTTTATGTGTTGCCTTCATGTCCGGTTTTAAGTGATGTAGTTACCACTCCACGTCACTTGGTGGCGGAAGCGTTTGTCTCAATGGCACAAGAAATAAGCCGGAAGTAGTTGGGTCATGAGGCGGGCTCGACAATTATATTGGTCAAATGTTGATCAAAGCTACTTTACCTTTTGCTAAAATATTCTACCAACCACCAACATTTATGTATTTTATATTGAAGACTATGCATTGTTTGTTTGGTTGAATGAGACTGGGGCGATGCGAATGTTTGAAAAATGTATTTCGCCGCTTACTATTGGACTGACGTGTACCACGTGACCATGACAAGCAGGAGTGATCAAACACTTCCGTTCATTAAAAGTATTTGCAGCCTTCAAAATAATGCAGTCATTCAAAAAGTGCATGGTTGTTGTTTGGTGTGTTGATATGTGACGTTGTGGTTAATAAATGTGTGTAACCGTCACTTTAGGTTGTTGTGTCCGGAATGACATGCTCCCTTCTGACGACTTAGTGGCATCGCTTCTCGGCCTTTTGGCTAAGATCAAGTGTAGTATCTGTTCTTATCAGTTTAATATCTGATACGTCCCCTATCCGGGGACCATATATTAAATTGATTTTTGGATCAGGGAGATGGAATAGGGGCTTGCTCTGTCCACTCCACGCATCGATCTGGTATTGCAGTACCTCCAGAAACGGTGCACCCCCTCTCTTGTCAAAATCAATTAAAATGTCACTATTAATATCTGAAATACAGTTGATAGTACAACAAGTCACTGAGTTCTACAGCATTAATGTGTGGACAGTGTTAGGCTGAGATAATATGGTTATAGTTGCGTACATGTTCATTGTGCACAACACAATTACCACCCGGAATGATGCGGGTACTTGCAGGTAAAGTCGTCCCTTTCTTTACATGTAGTTTTAAACATGCAAACTTTAAACGGATGAAACCGGACTTTGTTTGTTGTAGACGAACAGAAAACTGAACACATATGGTGTGGAAGAGTTGCAAACAGTTGCATGTCTTTGGGTCTGTTACTACCGGTTTTGCACATCGAAAGACTGACATGTTTGCCCATTCTTCTTCGCAAAGCATTTCCAACTAAGTCAAATTAGACGGAAGGTGTTTGTGAACAGCATTTTTCAGATATTGCCCAATATTTTGTATTGGAATTAGTTGTTTTTTTTCAAGCTAATTTAAATGTGATTTGTTATGTTTCATTATAAAGTTGTTCAAGTTTGATGTCAGTAAAAATCTTAAACGGTGTAGTGTGTGCTACCCACCACTAGATGGTGACAGTATAACATGTGTTACTGTCCCAAACAAAGAAACAGGAAGTGGCTGTAAAGGGAAGCAGGGACACCCAGACCCTTCCAGTACAGGCTAGGCGTATTAGTGTAGATTGCATGATGGGAACAAATAGTTGTGTTCAAGTGTAATATAAATAGTGATAATATTGTAATGATCCAACAATGTTGTGTAGTAGACTCTTGTACATGTGCAGGCTTTTGAGTGTGTGTGTTTGATAGTGTGCACGCGATGAGCCCATCACTTAACATGGTGTGTGTGTGAATGACTTGTGTGTGTGAGCCATGTACAACTCATACTTACCTGGCAGGGGAGTTACCATGATCAAGAAGGTGGTTCACCTAGGGTGAGGCTCTGCCATTGCACTCCGGCTGTGCTGACCCTTACGAATTCCCCAAATGTGGGAATCTCGACTGCAAAATTTGTGGTAGTGGGGGACTGCGTTCGCGCTCTCCCCTGATCATCTGTTTAATGATAATACACACTAAATGTATCATGTCCTCAGATTAATTACATGTTCTGTTATTGAAATGAACACATGTCAATGTTGCCACCATCTAGTGTTGAGTAGCACATATTACAATGTTAAAGATTGTCACTGACTTTGAATTGCAAACAAAACAACAATTCAACCTGACTGATCATGCAGCGAGTGTACGGAAAGCTGGTGTTGTACTGCCACCTACTGGTAACAACTTTGCACCTATGCTGCTATGCTTTCAACAACACAACCTGTGTTGTTTTATCAGTACAGGTACTGAGAAATTACTATAAAGAATTTCTAAGCATTTTACATGGGTAATTGTTATAAATTGTATTACGTGTTAGTTACAAGTAATGCTTAAGTTTTATGTGTTGCCTTCATGTCCGGTTTTAAGTGATGTAGTTACCACTCCACGTCACTTGGTGGCGGAAGCGTTTGTCTCAATGGCACAAGAAATAAGCCGGAAGTAGTTTGGTCATGAGGCGGGCTCGACAATTATATTGGTCAAATGTTGATCAAAGCTACTTTACCTTTTGCTAAAATATTCTACCAACCACCAACATTTATGTATTTTATATTGAAGACTATGCATTGTTTGTTTGGTTGAATGAGACTGGGGCGATGCGAATGTTTGAAAAATGTATTTCGCCGCTTACTATTGGACTGACGTGTACCACGTGACCATGACAAGCAGGAGTGATCAAACACTTCCGTTCATTAAAAGTATTTGCAGCCTTCAAAATAATGCAGTCATTCAAAAAGTGCATGGTTGTTGTTTGGTGTGTTGATATGTGACGTTGTGGTTAATAAATGTGTGTAACCGTCACTTTAGGTTGTTGTGTCCGGAATGACATGCTCCCTTCTGACGACTTAGTGGCATCGCTTCTCGGCCTTTTGGCTAAGATCAAGTGTAGTATCTGTTCTTATCAGTTTAATATCTGATACGTCCCCTATCCGGGGACCATATATTAAATTGATTTTTGGATCAGGGAGATGGAATAGGGGCTTGCTCTGTCCACTCCACGCATCGATCTGGTATTGCAGTACCTCCAGAAACGGTGCACCTCCTCTCTTGTCAAAATCAATTAAAATGTCACTATTAATATCTGAAATACAGTTGATAGTACAACAAGTCACTGAGTTCTACAGCATTAATGTGTGGACAGTGTTAGGCTGAGATAATATGGTTATAGTTGCGTACATGTTCATTGTGCACAACACAATTACCACCCGGAATGATGTGGGTACTTGCAGGTAAAGTCGTCCCTTTCTTTACATGTAGTTTTAAACATGCAAACTTTAAACGGATGAAACCGGACTTTGTTTGTTGTAGACGAACAGAAAACTGAACACATATGGTGTGGAAGAGTTGCAAACAGTTGCATGTCTTTGGGTCTGTTACTACCGGTTTTGCACATCGAAAGACTGACATGTTTGCCCATTCTTCTTCGCAAAGCATTTCCAACTAAGTCAAATTAGACGGAAGGTGTTTGTGAACAGCATTTTTCAGATATTGCCCAATATTTTGTATTGGAATTAGTTGTTTTTTTCAAGCTAATTTAAATGTGATTTGTTATGTTTCATTATAAAGTTGTTCAAGTTTGATGTCAGTAAAAATCTTAAACGGTGTAGTGTGTGCTACCCACCACTAGATGGTGACAGTATAACATGTGTTACTGTCCCAAACAAAGAAACAGGAAGTGGCTGTAAAGGGAAGCAGGGACACCCAGACCCTTCCAGTACAGGCTAGGCGTATTAGTGTAGATTGCATGATGGGAACAAATAGTTGTGTTCAAGTGTAATATAAATAGTGATAATATTGTAATGATCAAACAATGTTGTGTAGTAGACTCTTGTACATGTGCAGGCTTTTGAGTGTGTGTGTTTGCTAGTGTGCACGCGATGAGCCCATCACTTAACATGGTGTGTGTGTGAATGACTTGTGTGTGTGAGCCATGTACAACTCATACTTACCTGGCAGGGGAGTTACCATGATCAAGAAGGTGGTTCACCTAGGTTGAGGCTCTGCCATTGCACTCCGGCTGTGCTGACCCTTACGAATTCCCCAAATGTGGGAATCTCGACTGCAAAATTTGTGGTAGTGGGGGACTGCGTTCGCGCTCTCCCCTGATCATCTGTTTAATGATAATACACACTAAATGTATCATGTCCTCAGATTAATTACATGTTCTGTTATTGAAATGAACACATGTCAATGTTGCCACCATCTAGTGTTGAGTAGCACATATTACAATGTTAAAGATTGTCACTGACTTTGAATTGCAAACAAAACAACAATTCAACCTGACTGATCATGCAGCGAGTGTACGGAAAGCTGGTGTTGTACTGCCACCTACTGGTAACAACTTTGCACCTATGCTGCTATGCTTTCAACAACACAACCTGTGTTGTTTTATCAGTACAGGTACTGAGAAATTACTATAAAGAATTTCTAAGCATTTTACATGGGTAATTGTTATAAATTGTATTACGTGTTAGTTACAAGTAATGCTTAAGTTTTATGTGTTGCCTTCATGTCCGGTTTTAAGTGATGTAGTTACCACTCCACGTCACTTGGTGGCTGAAGCGTTTGTCTCAATGGCACAAGAAATAAGCTGGAAGTAGTTTGGTCATGAGGCGGGCTCGACAATTATATTGGTCAAATGTTGATCAAAGCTACTTTACCTTTTGCTAAAATATTCTACCAACCACCAACATTTATGTATTTTATATTGAAGACTATGCATTGTTTGTTTGGTTGAATGAGACTGGGGCGATGCGAATGTTTGAAAAATTTATTTCGCCGCTTACTATTGGACTGACGTGTACCACGTGACCATGACAAGCAGGAGTGATCAAACACTTCCGTTCATTAAAAGTATTTGCAGCCTTCAAAATAATGCAGTCATTCAAAAAGCTTATGGTTGTTGTTTGGTGTGTTGATATGTGACGTTGTGGTTAATAAATGTGTGTAACCGTCACTTTAGGTTGTTGTGTCCGGAATGACATGCTCCCTTCTGACGACTTAGTGGCATCGCTTCTCGGCCTTTTGGCTAAGATCAAGTGTAGTATCTGTTCTTATCAGTTTAATATCTGATACGTCCCCTATCTGGGGACCATATATTAAATTGATTTTTGGATAGGGGGAGATGGAATAGGGGCTTGCTCTGTCCACTCCACGCATCGATCTGGTATTGCAGTACCTCCAGAAACGGTGCACCCCCTCTCTTGTCAAAATCAATTAAAATGTCACTATTAATATCTGAAATACAGTTGATAGTACAACAAGTCACTGAGTTCTACAGCATTAATGTGTGGACAGTGTTAGGCTGAGATAATATGGTTATAGTTGCGTACATGTTCATTGTGCACAACACAATTACCACCCGGAATGATGTGGGTACTTGCAGGTAAACTCGTCCCTTTCTTTACATGTAGTTTTAAACATGCAAACTTTAAACGGATGAAACCGGACTTTGTTTGTTGTAGACGAACAGAAAACTGAACACATATGGTGTGGAAGAGTTGCAAACAGTTGCATGTCTTTGGGTCTGTTACTACCGGTTTTGCACATCGAAAGACTGACATGTTTGCCCATTCTTCTTCGCAAAGCATTTCCAACTAAGTCAAATTAGACGGAAGGTGTTTGTGAACAGCATTTTTCAGATATTGCCCAATATTTTGTATTGGAATTAGTTGTTTTTTTCAAGCTAATTTAAATGTGATTTGTTATGTTTCATTATAAAGTTGTTCAAGTTTGATGTCAGTAAAAATCTTAAACGGTGTAGTGTGTGCTACCCACCACTAGATGGTGACAGTATAACATGTGTTACTGTCCCAAACAAAGAAACAGGAAGTGGCTGTAAAGGGAAGCAGGGACACCCAGACCCTTCCAGTACAGGCTAGGCGTATTAGTGTAGATTGCATGATGGGAACCAATAGTTGTGTTCAAGTGTAATATAAATAGTGATAATATTGTAATGATCCAACAATGTTGTGTAGTAGACTCTTGTACATGTGCAGGCTTTTGAGTGTGTGTGTTTGCTAGTGTGCACGCGATGAGCCCATCACTTAACATGGTGTGTGTGTGAATGACTTGTGTGTGTGAGCCATGTACAACTCATACTTACCTGGCAGGGGAGTTACCATGATCAAGAAGGTGGTTCACCTAGGGTGAGGCTCTGCCATTGCACTCCGGCTGTGCTGACCCTTACGAATTCCCCAAATGTGGGAATCTCGGCTGCAAAATTTGTGGTAGTGGGGGACTGCGTTCGCGCTCTCCCCTGATCATCTGTTTAATGATAATACACACTAAATGTATCATGTCCTCAGATTAATTACATGTTCTGTTATTGAAATGAACACATGTCAATGTTGCCACCATCTAGTGTTGAGTAGCACATATTACAATGTTAAAGATTGTCACTGACTTTGAATTGCAAACAAAACAACAATTCAACCTGACTGATCATGCAGCGAGTGTACGGAAAGCTGGTGTTGTACTGCCACCTACTGGTAACAACTTTGCACCTATGCTGCTATGCTTTCAACAACACAACCTGTGTTGTTTTATCAGTACAGGTACTGAGAAATTACTATAAAGAATTTCTAAGCATTTTACATGGGTAATTGTTATAAATTGTATTACGTGTTAGTTACAAGTAATGCTTAAGTTTTATGTGTTGCCTTCATGTCCGGTTTTAAGTGATGTAGTTACCACTCCACGTCACTTGGTGGCGGAAGCGTTTGTCTCAATGGCACAAGAAATAAGCCGGAAGTAGTTTGGTCATGAGGCGGGCTCGACAATTATATTGGTCAAATGTTGATCAAAGCTACTTTACCTTTTGCTAAAATATTCTACCAACCACCAACATTTATGTATTTTATATTGAAGACTATGCATTGTTTGTTTGGTTGAATGAGACTGGGGCGATGCGAATGTTTGAAAAATGTATTTCGCCGCTTACTATTGGACTGACGTGTACCACGTGACCATGACAAGCAGGAGTGATCAAACACTTCCGTTCATTAAAAGTATTTGCAGCCTTCAAAATAATGCAGTCATTCAAAAAGTGCATGGTTGTTGTTTGGTGTGTTGATATGTGACGTTGTGGTTAATAAATGTGTGTAACCGTCACTTTAGGTTGTTGTGTCCGGAATGACATGCTCCCTTCTGACGACTTAGTGGCATCGCTTCTCGGCCTTTTGGCTAAGATCAAGTGTAGTATCTGTTCTTATCAGTTTAATATCTGATACGTCCCCTATCCGGGGACCATATATTAAATTGATTTTTGGATCAGGGAGATGGAATAGGGGCTTGCTCTGTCCACTCCACGCATCGATCTGGTATTGCAGTACCTCCAGAAACGGTGCACCTCCTCTCTTGTCAAAATCAATTAAAATGTCACTATTAATATCTGAAATACAGTTGATAGTACAACAAGTCACTGAGTTCTACAGCATTAATGTGTGGACAGTGTTAGGCTGAGATAATATGGTTATAGTTGCGTACATGTTCATTGTGCACAACACAATTACCACCCGGAATGATGTGGGTACTTGCAGGTAAAGTCGTCCCTTTCTTTACATGTAGTTTTAAACATGCAAACTTTAAACGGATGAAACCGGACTTTGTTTGTTGTAGACGAACAGAAAACTGAACACATATGGTGTGGAAGAGTTGCAAACAGTTGCATGTCTTTGGGTCTGTTACTACCGGTTTTGCACATCGAAAGACTGACATGTTTGCCCATTCTTCTTCGCAAAGCATTTCCAACTAAGTCAAATTAGACGGAAGGTGTTTGTGAACAGCATTTTTCAGATATTGCCCAATATTTTGTATTGGAATTAGTTGTTTTTTCAAGCTAATTTAAATGTGATTTGTTATGTTTCATTATAAAGTTGTTCAAGTTTGATGTCAGTAAAAATCTTAAACGGTGTAGTGTGTGCTACCCACCACTAGATGGTGACAGTATAACATGTGTTACTGTCCCAAATAAAGAAACAGGAAGTGGCTGTAAAGGGAAGCAGGGACACCCAGACCCTTCCAGTACAGGCTAGGCGTATTAGTGTAGATTGCATGATGGGAACAAATAGTTGTGTTCAAGTGTAATATAAATAGTGATAATATTGTAATGATCAAACAATGTTGTGTAGTAGACTCTTGTACATGTGCAGGCTTTTGAGTGTGTGTGTTTGCTAGTGTGCACGCGATGAGCCCATCACTTAACATGGTGTGTGTGTGAATGACTTGTGTGTGTGAGCCATGTACAACTCATACTTACCTGGCAGGGGAGTTACCATGATCAAGAAGGTGGTTCACCTAGGTTGAGGCTCTGCCATTGCACTCCGGCTGTGCTGACCCTTACGAATTCCCCAAATGTGGGAATCTCGACTGCAAAATTTGTGGTAGTGGGGGACTGCGTTCGCGCTCTCCCCTGATCATCTGTTTAATGATAATACACACTAAATGTATCATGTCCTCAGATTAATTACATGTTCTGTTATTGAAATGAACACATGTCAATGTTGCCACCATCTAGTGTTGAGTAGCACATATTACAATGTTAAAGATTGTCACTGACTTTGAATTGCAAACAAAACAACAATTCAACCTGACTGATCATGCAGCGAGTGTACGGAAAGCTGGTGTTGTACTGCCACCTACTGGTAACAACTTTGCACCTATGCTGCTATGCTTTCAACAACACAACCTGTGTTGTTTTATCAGTACAGGTACTGAGAAATTACTATAAAGAATTTCTAAGCATTTTACATGGGTAATTGTTATAAATTGTATTACGTGTTAGTTACAAGTAATAATTAAGTTTTATGTGTTGCCTTCATGTCCGGTTTTAAGTGATGTAGTTACCACTCCACGTCACTTGGTGGCGGAAGCGTTTGTCTCAATGGCACAAGAAATAAGCCGGAAGTAGTTTGGTCATGAGGCGGGCTCGACAATTATATTGGTCAAATGTTGATCAAAGCTACTTTACCTTTTGCTAAAATATTCTACCAACCACCAACATTTATGTATTTTATATTGAAGACTATGCATTGTTTGTTTGGTTGAATGAGACTGGGGCGATGCGAATGTTTGAAAAATGTATTTCGCCGCTTACTATTGGACTGACGTGTACCACGTGACCATGACAAGCAGGAGTGATCAAACACTTCCGTTCATTAAAAGTATTTGCAGCCTTCAAAATAATGCAGTCATTCAAAAAGTGCATGGTTGTTGTTTGGTGTGTTGATATGTGACGTTGTGGTTAATAAATGTGTGTAACCGTCACTTTAGGTTGTTGTGTCCGGAATGACATGCTCCCTTCTGACGACTTAGTGGCATCGCTTCTCGGCCTTTTGGCTAAGATCAAGTGTAGTATCTGTTCTTATCAGTTTAATATCTGATACGTCCCCTATCCGGGGACCATATATTAAATTGATTTTTGGATCAGGGAGATGGAATAGGGGCTTGCTCTGTCCACTCCACGCATCGATCTGGTATTGCAGTACCTCCAGAAACGGTGCACCCCCTCTCTTGTCAAAATCAATTAAAATGTCACTATTAATATCTGAAATACAGTTGATAGTACAACAAGTCACTGAGTTCTACAGCATTAATGTGTGGACAGTGTTAGGCTGAGATAATATGGTTATAGTTGCGTACATGTTCATTGTGCACAACACAATTACCACCCGGAATGATGTGGGTACTTGCAGGTAAAGTCGTCCCTTTCTTTACATGTAGTTTTAAACATGCAAACTTTAAACGGATGAAACCGGACTTTGTTTGTTGTAGACGAACAGAAAACTGAACACATATGGTGTGGAAGAGTTGCAAACAGTTGCATGTCTTTGGGTCTGTTACTACCGGTTTTGCACATCGAAAGACTGACATGTTTGCCCATTCTTCTTCGCAAAGCATTTCCAACTAAGTCAAATTAGACGGAAGGTGTTTGTGAACAGCATTTTTCAGATATTGCCCAATATTTTGTATTGGAATTAGTTGTTTTTTTCAAGCTAATTTAAATGTGATTTGTTATGTTTCATTATAAAGTTGTTCAAGTTTGATGTCAGTGAAAATCTTAAACGGTGTAGTGTGTGCTACCCACCACTAGATGGTGACAGTATAACATGTGTTACTGTCCCAAACCAAGAAACAGGATGTGGCTGAAAAGGGAGGCAGGGACACCCAGACCCTTCCAGTACAGGCTAGGCGTAGTAGTGTAGATTGCATGATGGGAACAAATAGTTGTGTTCAAGTGTAATATAAATAGTGATAATATTGTAATGATCAAACAATGTTGTGTAGTAGACTCTTGTACATGTGCAGGCTTTTGAGTGTGTGTGTTTGCTAGTGTGCACGCGATGAGCCCATCACTTAACATGGTGTGTGTGTGAATGACTTGTGTGTGTGAGCCATGTACAACTCATACTTACCTGGCAGGGGAGTTACCATGATCAAGAAGGTGGTTCACCTAGGGTGAGGCTCTGCCATTGCACTCCGGCTGTGCTGACCCTTACGAATTCCCCAAATGTGGGAATCTCGACTGCAAAATTTGTGGTAGTGGGGGACTGCGTTCGCGCTCTCCCCTGATCATCTGTTTAATGATAATACACACTAAATGTATCATGTCCTCAGATTAATTACATGTTCTGTTATTGAAATGAACACATGTCAATGTTGCCACCATCTAGTGTTGAGTAGCACATATTACAATGTTAAAGATTGTCACTGACTTTGAATTGCAAACAAAACAATTCAACCTGACTGATCATGCAGCGAGTGTACGGAAAGCTGGTGTTGTACTGCCACCTACTGGTAACAACTTTGCACCTATGCTGCTATGCTTTCAACAACACAACCTGTGTTGTTTTATCAGTACAGGTACTGAGAAATTACTATAAAGAATTTCTAAGCATTTTACATGGGTAATTGTTATAAATTGTATTACGTGTTAGTTACAAGTAATGCTTAAGTTTTATGTGTTGCCTTCATGTCCGGTTTTAAGTGATGTAGTTACCACTCCACGTCACTTGGTGGCTGAAGCGTTTGTCTCAATGGCACAAGAAATAAGCCGGAAGTAGTTTGGTCATGAGGCGGGCTCGACAATTATATTGGTCAAATGTTGATCAAAGCTACTTTACCTTTTGCTAAAATATTCTACCAACCACCAACATTTATGTATTTTATATTGAAGACTATGCATTGTTTGTTTGGTTGAATGAGACTGGGGCGATGCGAATGTTTGAAAAATGTATTTCGCCGCTTACTATTGGACTGACGTGTACCACGTGACCATGACAAGCAGGAGTGATCAAACACTTCCGTTCATTAAAAGTATTTGCAGCCTTCAAAATAATGCAGTCATTCAAAAAGCTTATGGTTGTTGTTTGGTGTGTTGATATGTGACGTTGTGGTTAATAAATGTGTGTAACCGTCACTTTAGGTTGTTGTGTCCGGAATGACATGCTCCCTTCTGACGACTTAGTGGCATCGCTTCTCGGCCTTTTGGCTAAGATCAAGTGTAGTATCTGTTCTTATCAGTGTAATATCTGATACGTCCCCTATCCGGGGACCATATATTAAATTGATTTTTGGATCAGGGAGATGGAATAGGGGCTTGCTCTGTCCACTCCACGCATCGATCTGGTATTGCAGTACCTCTCTTGTCAAAATCAATTAAAATGTCACTATTAATATCTGAAATACAGTTGATAGTGCAACAAGTCACTGAGTTCTACAGCATTAATGTGTGGACAGTGTTAGGCTGAGATAATATGGTTATAGTTGCGTACATGTTCATTGTGCACAACACAATTACCACCTGCAATGATGTGGGTACTTGCAGGTAAAGTCGTCCCTTTCTTTACATGTAGTTTTAAACATGCAAACTTTAAACGGATGAAACCGGACTTTGTTTGTTGTAGACGAACAGAAAACTGAACACATATGGTGTGGAAGAGTTGCAAACAGTTGCATGTCTTTGGGTCTGTTACTACCGGTTTTGCACATCGAAAGACTGACATGTTTGCCCATTCTTCTTCGCAAAGCATTTCCAACTAAGTCAAATTAGACGGAAGGTGTTTGTGAACAGCATTTTTCAGATATTGCCCAATATTTTGTATTGGAATTAGTTGTTTTTTTCAAGCTAATTTAAATGTGATTTGTTATGTTTCATTATAAAGTTGTTCAAGTTTGATGTCAGTGAAAATCTTAAACGGTGTAGTGTGTGCTACCCACCACTAGATGGTGACAGTATAACATGTGTTACTGTCCCAAACCAAGAAACAGGAAGTGGCTGTAAAGGGAGGCAGGGACACCCAGACCCTTCCAGTACAGGCTAGGCGTAGTAGTGTAGATTGCATGATGGGAACAAATAGTTGTGTTCAAGTGTAATATAAATAGTGATAATATTGTAATGATCCAACAATGTTGTGTAGTAGACTCTTGTACATGTGCAGGCTTTTGAGTGTGTGTGTTTGCTAGTGTGCACGCGATGAGCCCATCACTTAACATGGTGTGTGTGTGAATGACTTGTGTGTGTGAGCCATGTACAACTCATACTTACCTGGCAGGGGAGTTACCATGATCAAGAAGGTGGTTCACCTAGGGTGAGGCTCTGCCATTGCACTCCGGCTGTGCTGACCCTTACGAATTCCCCAAATGTGGGAATCTCGACTGCTAAATTTGTGGTAGTGGGGGACTGCGTTCGCGCTCTCCCCTGATCATCTGTTTAATGATAATACACACTAAATGTATCATGTCCTCAGATTACTTACATGTTCTGTTATTGACATGAACACATGTCATAATGCCACCATCTAGTGTTGAGTAGCACATATTACAATGTTAAAGATTGTCACTGACTTTGAATTGCAAACAAAACAACAATTCAACCTGACTGATCATGCAGCGAGTGTACGGAAAGCTGGTGTTGTACTGCCACCTACTGGTAACAACTTTGCACCTATGCTGCTATGCTTTCAACAACACAACCTGTGTTGTTTTATCAGTACAGGTACTGAGAAATTACTATAAAGAATTTCTAAGCATTTTACATGGGTAATTGTTATAAATTGTATTACGTGTTAGTTACAAGTAATGCTTAAGTTTTATGTGTTGCCTTCATGTCCGGTTTTAAGTGATGTAGTTACCACTCCACGTCACTTGGTGGCGGAAGCGTTTGTCTCAATGGCACAAGAAATAAGCCGGAAGTAGTTTGGTCATGAGGCGGGCTCGACAATTATATTGGTCAAATGTTGATCAAAGCTACTTTACCTTTTGCTAAAATATTCTACCAACCACCAACATTTATGTATTTTTTATTGTTTGTTTGGTTGAATGAGACTGGGGCGATGCGAATGTTTGAAAAATGTATTTCGCCGCTTACTATTGGACTGACGTGTACCACGTGACCATGACAAGCAGGAGTGATCAAACACTTCCGTTCATTAAAAGTATTTGCAGCCTTCAAAATAATGCAGTCATTCAAAAAGTGCATGGTTGTTGTTTGGTGTGTTGATATGTGACGTTGTGGTTAATAAATGTGTGTAACCGTCACTTTAAGTTGTTGTGTCCGGAATGACATGCTCCCTTCTGACGACTTAGTGGCATCGCTTCTCGGCCTTTTGGCTAAGATCAAGTGTAGTATCTGTTCTTATCAGTTTAATATCTGATACGTCCCCTATCCGGGGACCATATATTAAATTGATTTTTGGATCAGGGAGATGGAATAGGGGCTTGCTCTGTCCACTCCACGCATCGATCTGGTATTGCAGTACCTCTCTTGTCAAAATCAATTAAAATGTCACTATTAATATCTGAAATACAGTTGATAGTGCAACAAGTCACTGAGTTCTACAGCATTAATGTGTGGACAGTGTTAGGCTGAGATAATATGGTTATAGTTGCGTACATGTTCATTGTGCACAACACAATTACCACCCGGAATGATGTGGGTACTTGCAGGTAAAGTCGTCCCTTTCTTTACATGTAGTTTTAAACATGCAAACTTTAAACGGATGAAACCGGACTTTGTTTGTTGTAGACGAACAGAAAACTGAACACATATGGTGTGGAAGAGTTGCAAACAGTTGCATGTCTTTGGGTCTGTTACTACCGGTTTTGCACATCGAAAGACTGACATGTTTGCCCATTCTTCTTCGCAAAGCATTTCCAACTAAGTCAAATTAGACGGAAGGTGTTTGTGAACAGCATTTTTCAGATATTGCCCAATATTTTGTATTGGAATTAGTTGTTTTTTTCAAGCTAATTTAAATGTGATTTGTTATGTTTCATTATAAAGTTGTTCAAGTTTGATGTCAGTGAAAATCTTAAACGGTGTAGTGTGTGCTACCCACCACTAGATGGTGACAGTATAACATGTGTTACTGTCCCAAACCAAGAAACAGGATGTGGCTGAAAAGGGAGGCAGGGACACCCAGACCCTTCCAGTACAGGCTAGGCGTAGTAGTGTAGATTGCATGATGGGAACAAATAGTTGTGTTCAAGTGTAATATAAATAGTGATAATATTGTAATGATCAAACAATGTTGTGTAGTAGACTCTTGTACATGTGCAGGCTTTTGAGTGTGTGTGTTTGCTAGTGTGCACGCGATGAGCCCATCACTTAACATGGTGTGTGTGTGAATGACTTGTGTGTGTGAGCCATGTACAACTCATACTTACCTGGCAGGGGAGTTACCATGATCAAGAAGGTGGTTCACCTAGGGTGAGGCTCTGCCATTGCACTCCGGCTGTGCTGACCCTTACGAATTCCCCAAATGTGGGAATCTCGACTGCAAAATTTGTGGTAGTGGGGGACTGCGTTCGCGCTCTCCCCTGATCATCTGTTTAATGATAATACACACTAAATGTATCATGTCCTCAGATTAATTACATGTTCTGTTATTGAAATGAACACATGTCATAATGCCACCATCTAGTGTTGAGTAGCACATATTACAATGTTAAAGATTGTCACTGACTTTGAATTGCAAACAAAACAACAATTCAACCTGACTGATCATGCAGCGAGTGTACGGAAAGCTGGTGTTGTACTGCCACCTACTGGTAACAACTTTGCACCTATGCTGCTATGCTTTCAACAACACAACCTGTGTTGTTTTATCAGTACAGGTACTGAGAAATTACTATAAAGAATTTCTAAGCATTTTACATGGGTAATTGTTATAAATTGTATTACGTGTTAGTTACAAGTAATGCTTCAGTTTTATGTGTTGCCTTCATGTCCGGTTTTAAGTGATGTAGTTACCACTCCACGTCACTTGGTGGCGGAAGCGTTTGTCTCAATGGCACAAGAAATAAGCCGGAAGTAGTTTGGTCATGAGGCGGGCTCGACAATTATATTGGTCAAATGTTGATCAAAGCTACTTTACCTTTTGCTAAAATATTCTACCAACCACCAACATTTATGTATTTTATATTGAAGACTATGCATTGTTTGTTTGGTTGAATGAGACTGGGGCGATGCGAATGTTTGAAAAATGTATTTCGCCGCTTACTATTGGACTGACGTGTACCACGTGACCATGACAAGCAGGAGTGATCAAACACTTCCGTTCATTAAAAGTATTTGCAGCCTTCAAAATAATGCAGTCATTCAAAAACTGCATGGTTGTTGTTTGGTGTGTTGATATGTGACGTTGTGGTTAATAAATGTGTGTCACTTTAGGTTGTTGTGTCCGGAATGACATGCTCCCTTCTGACGACTTAGTGGCATCGCTTCTCGGCCTTTTGGCTAAGATCAAGTGTAGTATCTGTTCTTATCAGTTTAATATCTGATACGTCCCCTATCCGGGGACCATATATTAAATTGATTTTTGCATCAGGGAGATGGAATAGGGGCTTGCTCTGTCCACTCCACGCATCGATCTGGTATTGCAGTACCTCCAGAAACGGTGCACCCCGTCTCTTGTCAAAATCAATTAAAATGTCACTATTAATATCTGAAATACAGTTGATAGTACAACAAGTCACTGAGTTTTACAGCATTAATGTGTGGAATTTGTTAGGCTGAGATAATATGGTTATAGTTGCGTGCATGTTCATTGTGCACAACACAATTACCACCCGGAATGATGTGGGTACTTGCAGGTAAAGTCGTCCCTTTCTTTACATGTAGTTTTAAACATGCAAACTTTAAACGGATGAAACCGGACTTTGTTTGTTGTAGACGAACAGAAAACTGAACACATATGGTGTGGAAGAGTTGCAAACAGTTGCATGTCTTTGGGTCTGTTACTACCGGTTTTGCACATCGAAAGACTGACATGTTTGCCCATTCTTCTTCGCAAAGCATTTCCAACTAAGTCAAATTAGACGGAAGGTGTTTGTGAACAGCATTTTTCAGATATTGCCCAATATTTTGTATTGGAATTAGTTGTTTTTTTCAAGCTAATTTAAATGTGATTTGTTATGTTTCATTATAAAGTTGTTCAAGTTTGATGTCAGTGAAAATCTTAAACGGTGTAGTGTGTGCTACCCACCACTAGATGGTGACAGTATAACATGTGTTACTGTCCCAAACCAAGAAACAGGATGTGGCTGTAAAGGGAGGCAGGGACACCCAGACCCTTCCAGTACAGGCTAGGCGTAGTAGTGTAGATTGCATGATGGGAACAAATAGTTGTGTTCAAGTGTAATATAAATAGTGATAATATTGTAATGATCAAACAATGTTGTGTAGTAGACTCTTGTACATGTGCAGGCTTTTGAGTGTGTGTGTTTGCTAGTGTGCATGCGATGAGCCCATCACTTAACATGGTGTGTGTGTGAATGACTTGTGTGTGTGAGCCATGTACAACTCATACTTACCTGGCAGGGGAGTTACCATGATCAAGAAGGTGGTTCACCTAGGGTGAGGCTCTGCCATTGCACTCCGGCTGTGCTGACCCTTACGAATTCCCCAAATGTGGGAATCTCGACTGCAAAATTTGTGGTAGTGGGGGACTGCGTTCGCGCTCTCCCCTGATCATCTGTTTAATGATAATACACACTAAATGTATCATGTCCTCAGATTAATTACATGTTTTGTTATTGAAATGAACACATGTCATAATGCCACCATCTAGTGTTGAGTAGCACATATTACAATGTTAAAGATTGTCACTGACTTTGAATTGCAAACAAAACAACAATTCAACCTGACTGATCATGCAGCGAGTGTACGGAAAGCTGGTGTTGTACTGCCACCTACTGGTAACAACTTTGCACCTATGCTGCTATGCTTTCAACAACACAACCTGTGTTGTTTTATCAGTACAGGTACTGAGAAATTACTATAAAGAATTTCTAAGCATTTTACATGGGTAATTGTTATAAATTGTATTACGTGTTAGTTACAAGTAATGCTTAAGTTTTATGTGTTGCCTTCATGTCCGGTTTTAAGTGATGTAGTTACCACTCCACGTCACTTGGTGGCGGAAGCGTTTGTCTCAATGGCACAAGAAATAAGCCGGAAGTAGTTTGGTCATGAGGCGGGCTCGACAATTATATTGGTCAAATGTTGATCAAAGCTACTTTACCTTTTGCTAAAATATTCTACCAACCACCAACATTTATGTATTTTATATTGAAGACTATGCATTGTTTGTTTGGTTGAATGAGACTGGGGCGATGCGAATGTTTGAAAAATGTATTTCGCCGCTTACTATTGGACTGACGTGTACCACGTGACCATGACAAGCAGGAGTGATCAAACACTTCCGTTCATTAAAAGTATTTGCAGCCTTCAAAATAATGCAGTCATTCAAAAAGCTTATGGTTGTTGTTTGGTGTGTTGATATGTGACGTTGTGGTTAATAAATGTGTGTAACCGTCACTTTAGGTTGTTGTGTCCGGAATGACATGCTCCCTTCTGACGACTTAGTGGCATCGCTTCTCGGCCTTTTGGCTAAGATCAAGTGTAGTATCTGTTCTTATCAGTTTAATATCTGATACGTCCACTATCTGGGGACCATATATTAAATTGATTTTTGGATCAGGGAGATGGAATAGGGGCTTGCTCTGTCCACTCAACGCATTGATCTGGTATTGCAGTACCTCCAGAAACGGTGCACCCCCTCTCTTGTCAAAATCAATTAAAATGTCACTATCAATATCTGAAATACAGTTGATAGTACAACAAGTCACTGAGTTCTACAGCATTAATGTGTGGACAGTGTTAGGCTGAGATAATATGGTTATAGTTGCGTACATGTTCATTGTGCACAACACAATTACCACCCGGAATGATGTGGGTACTTGCAGGTAAAGTCGTCCCTTTCTTTACATGTAGTTTTAAACATGCAAACTTTAAACGGATGAAACCGGACTTTGTTTGTTGTAGACGAACAGAAAACTGAACACATATGGTGTGGAAGAGTTGCAAACAGTTGCATGTCTTTGGGTCTGTTACTACCGGTTTTGCACATCGAAAGACTGACATGTTTGCCCATTCTTCTTCGCAAAGCATTTCCAACTAAGTCAAATTAGACGGAAGGTGTTTGTGAACAGCATTTTTCAGATATTGCCCAATATTTTGTATTGGAATTAGTTGTTTTTTTCAAGCTAATTTAAATGTGATTTGTTATGTTTCATTATAAAGTTGTTCAAGTTTGATGTCAGTGAAAATCTTAAACGGTGTAGTGTGTGCTACCCACCACTAGATGGTGACAGTATAACATGTGTTACTGTCCCAAACCAAGAAACAGGATGTGGCTGAAAAGGGAGGCAGGGACACCCAGACCCTTCCAGTACAGGCTAGGCGTAGTAGTGTAGATTGCATGATGGGAACAAATAGTTGTGTTCAAGTGTAATATAAATAGTGATAATATTGTAATGATCAAACAATGTTGTGTAGTAGACTCTTGTACATGTGCAGGCTTTTGAGTGTGTGTGTTTGCTAGTGTGCACGCGATGAGCCCATCACTTAACATGGTGTGTGTGTGAATGACTTGTGTGTGTGAGCCATGTACAACTCATACTTACCTGGCAGGGGAGTTACCATGATCAAGAAGGTGGTTCACCTAGGGTGAGGCTCTGCCATTGCACTCCGGCTGTGCTGACCCTTACGAATTCCCCAAATGTGGGAATCTCGACTGCAAAATTTGTGGTAGTGGGGGACTGCGTTCGCGCTCTCCCCTGATCATCTGTTTAATGATAATACACACTAAATGTATCATGTCCTCAGATTAATTACATGTTCTGTTATTGAAATGAACACATGTCATAATGCCACCATCTAGTGTTGAGTAGCACATATTACAATGTTAAAGATTGTCACTGACTTTGAATTGCAAACAAAACAACAATTCAACCTGACTGATCATGCAGCGAGTGTACGGAAAGCTGGTGTTGTACTGCCACCTACTGGTAACAACTTTGCACCTATGCTGCTATGCTTTCAACAACACAACCTGTGTTGTTTTATCAGTACAGGTACTGAGAAATTACTATAAAGAATTTCTAAGCATTTTACATGGGTAATTGTTATAAATTGTATTACGTGTTAGTTACAAGTAATGCTTAAGTTTTATGTGTTGCCTTCATGTCCGGTTTTAAGTGATGTAGTTACCACTCCACGTCACTTGGTGGCGGAAGCGTTTGTCTCAATGGCACAAGAAATAAGCCGGAAGTAGTTTGGTCATGAGGCGGGCTCGACAATTATATTGGTCAAATGTTGATCAAAGCTACTTTACCTTTTACTAAAATATTCTACCAACCACCAACATTTATGTATTTTATATTGAAGACTATGCATTGTTTGTTTGGTTGAATGAGACTGGGGCGATGCGAATGTTTGAAAAATGTATTTCGCCGCTTACTATTGGACTGACGTGTACCACGTGACCATGACAAGCAGGAGTGATCAAACACTTCCGTTCATTAAAAGTATTTGCAGCCTTCAAAATAATGCAGTCATTCAAAAACTGCATGGTTGTTGTTTGGTGTGTTGATATGTGACGTTGTGGTTAATAAATGTGTGTCACTTTAGGTTGTTGTGTCCGGAATGACATGCTCCCTTCTGACGACTTAGTGGCATCGCTTCTCGGCCTTTTGGCTAAGATCAAGTGTAGTATCTGTTCTTATCAGTTTAATATCTGATACGTCCCCTATCCGGGGACCATATATTAAATTGATTTTTGCATCAGGGAGATGGAATAGGGGCTTGCTCTGTCCACTCCACGCATCGATCTGGTATTGCAGTACCTCCAGAAACGGTGCACCCCCTCTCTTGTCAAAATCAATTAAAATGTCACTATTAATATCTGAAATACAGTTGATAGTACAACAAGTCACTGAGTTTTACAGCATTAATGTGTGGAATTTGTTAGGCTGAGATAATATGGTTATAGTTGCGTGCATGTTCATTGTGCACAACACAATTACCACCCGGAATGATGTGGGTACTTGCATGTAAAGTCGTCCCTTTCTTTACATGTAGTTTTAAACATGCAAACTTTAAACGGATGAAACCGGACTTTGTTTGTTGTAGACGAACAGAAAACTGAACACATATGGTGTGGAAGAGTTGCAAACAGTTGCATGTCTTTGGGTCTGTTACTACCGGTTTTGCACATCGAAAGACTGACATGTTTGCCCATTCTTCTTCGCAAAGCATTTCCAACTAAGTCAAATTAGACGGAAGGTGTTTGTGAACAGCATTTTTCAGATATTGCCCAATATTTTGTATTGGAATTAGTTGTTTTTTTCAAGCTAATTTAAATGTGATTTGTTATGTTTCATTATAAAGTTGTTCAAGTTTGATGTCAGTGAAAATCTTAAACGGTGTAGTGTGTGCTACCCACCACTAGATGGTGACAGTATAACATGTGTTACTGTCCCAAACCAAGAAACAGGATGTGGCTGTAAAGGGAGGCAGGGACACCCAGACCCTTCCAGTACAGGCTAGGCGTAGTAGTGTAGATTGCATGATGGGAACAAATAGTTGTGTTCAAGTGTAATATAAATAGTGATAATATTGTAATGATCAAACAATGTTGTGTAGTAGACTCTTGTACATGTGCAGACTTTTGAGTGTGTGTGTTTGCTAGTGTGCATGCGATGAGCCCATCACTTAACATGGTGTGTGTGTGAATGACTTGTGTGTGTGAGCCATGTACAACTCATACTTACCTGGCAGGGGAGTTACCATGATCAAGAAGGTGGTTCACCTAGGGTGAGGCTCTGCCATTGCACTCCGGCTGTGCTGACCCTTACGAATTCCCCAAATGTGGGAATCTCGACTGCAAAATTTGTGGTAGTGGGGGACTGCGTTCGCGCTCTCCCCTGATCATCTGTTTAATGATAATACACACTAAATGTATCATGTCCTCAGATTAATTACATGTTTTGTTATTGAAATGAACACATGTCATAATGCCACCATCTAGTGTTGAGTAGCACATATTACAATGTTAAAGATTGTCACTGACTTTGAATTGCAAACAAAACAACAATTCAACCTGACTGATCATGCAGCGAGTGTACGGAAAGCTGGTGTTGTACTGCCACCTACTGGTAACAACTTTGCACCTATGCTGCTATGCTTTCAACAACACAACCTGTGTTGTTTTATCAGTACAGGTACTGAGAAATTACTATAAAGAATTTCTAAGCATTTTACATGGGTAATTGTTATAAATTGTATTACGTGTTAGTTACAAGTAATGCTTAAGTTTTATGTGTTGCCTTCATGTCCGGTTTTAAGTGATGTAGTTACCACTCCACGTCACTTGGTGGCGGAAGCGTTTGTCTCAATGGCACAAGAAATAAGCCGGAAGTAGTTTGGTCATGAGGCGGGCTCGACAATTATATTGGTCAAATGTTGATCAAAGCTACTTTACCTTTTGCTAAAATATTCTACCAACCACCAACATTTATGTATTTTTTATTGTTTGTTTGGTTGAATGAGACTGGGGCGATGCGAATGTTTGAAAAATGTATTTCGCCGCTTACTATTGGACTGACGTGTACCACGTGACCATGACAAGCAGGAGTGATCAAACACTTCCGTTCATTAAAAGTATTTGCAGCCTTCAAAATAATGCAGTCATTCAAAAAGTGCATGGTTGTTGTTTGGTGTGTTGATATGTGACATTGTGGTTAATAAATGTGTGTAACCGTCACTTTAGGTCAGGAGTCACCAACGCGGTGCCCGCGGGCACCAGGTCGCCCGCAAGGACCAGATGAGTCGCACGCCGGCCGGTTCTAAAAATAGCTCAAATAGCAGCACTTACCAGTGAGCTGCCTGTATTTTTTAAATTTTATTTATTTACTAGTGTGACAGTCCTAACTGTCGCGTGGGTTCTCAGGACGATCCAGGGAAGACATTGTCGTAAGACGGTTTAGACTTCTTTATTATTTCAATCACAGAGTCTTTTGCTGCTTTACAGCAGCTGCCTTTTTTCTCACGTGAGCACATGAATGGTTTCCTCCCGTCCGCCGTCTGCTTTTCAGCAGCACGTCGCCGTCGTTTGCGTGGCAGCAGAGGATGGTTTCCTCCCGTCCGCCGTCTTTCTCCGTCTCCTCCCTTGATGTTCACGTCTCTCGCCCTTTTATACGGTCTGAGAGGGTGATTGCACTGTCCACAGCTGCGCGCTCCACGCACGTTATGCTAAATTGCGGCGTCGCTCCCATTTTTTTTTTTACTTTGCTTCTTCTAACTGTTAGAAAGACAATTTTAGAGAAAAAAATACAACCTTAAAAATGATTTTAGGATTTTTAAACACATATACATGTTTACCTTTTAAATTCCTTCCTCTTCTTTCCTGACAATTTAAATCAATGTTCAAGTAAATTTATTTTTTTATTGTAAAGAATAATAAATAAATTGTAATTCTTACATTAATTCTTATTATTCTAACAAAGTGCAGATTGGATTTTAACCTATTTAAAACATGTCATCAAAATTCTAAAATTAATCTTAATCAGGAAAAATTACTAATGATGTTCCATAAATTATTTTTTTAATTTTTTCAAAAAGATTCGAATTAGCTAGTTTTTCTCTTTTTTTTTTCGGTTGAATTTTACATTTTAAAGAGTCGAAATTGAAAATAAACTATGTTTCAAAATTTAATTTGAATTTTTTTCGTGTTTTCTCCTCTTTTAAACCGTTCAATTAAGTGTTTTTTTCATCATTTATTCTCTACAAAAAACCTTCCATAAAAGGAAAAAAAATGTACGAAGGAATGACAGACAGAAATACCCATTTATATATATATATATATATATATATATATATATATATATATATATATATATATATATATATATATATATATATATATATATATATATATATATATATATATATATATTTAGCTATTATTGTTTAAATCACACTTACATGTAACTTACAATTGACAAAATATATATATATATATATATATATATATATATATATATATATATATATATATATATATATATATATATATATATATATATATGTATATATATATATATATATATATATATATATATATATATATATATATATATATATATATATATATATATATATATATATATATATACATATATATAAACACTTAAAATGTAAAGTGTTTTGTGTTTAATATAAATGAACTCTGACCTAGTATAGTTCAAAGGTCAGTATTGTGCGCATGACCAAAACGTAGCGTTTGTTGCGCTCTTACAAACAAGCTAACGCAGCGAATATGAGAAGAGTTACCCCAAAAAATGTCAGAAAAAAGAAAGAAAACATAACTTTTTCACGACGAATGGGAGGAAGAGTTTTTTTTTTTACCACTATGAAAGGATCCTGCGTGTGTTTAATTTGCGGGGCAACTGTGGCAATAGCAAAGCGGCACAATGTGGAGAGACATTTCACTACGTGTCACACAAGCTACCATGCTAACTACCCACCGGGCAGTGCACTGCACGCAGAAAAAGCCCGCGAGTTAAAGGCAGCTTTGTGCAAACAGCAGTCTTTTTTCACTAGACCGGTTAAAAACTCCCAAAAAGCAACCGAAGCCTCGTTTAGAGCTGCGCAATTATTGATGAAGAAAAACAAGGCATTTACAGACGGGGAGGTTGTCAAAGAAGCAATGATGATAATTGCTAAAACTGTGCTTGAAGACGAGAAGTATGGAACCAATGTACTCTCCAGTCTCTCTGATGTTCAACTCGGGGCAACTACAATGGTAAGAAGAGTGTCTGCGATGTCTGGGAACTTGACCGACCAGCTGGACCGTGGTCTGGCGAGGTGCCGGTGGTTCAGCATCCAGTGTGACGAGTCGGTGGACCGCAGCAGTACGGCGCAGCTGATGGTCTTTATCCGGATGGTGTTTGATGATTTCTCCACAAAAGAAGAACTTCTGACACTACTGCCCCTGAAGACAAATACGAGGGGAGTTGACATTTATAACGCAGTGAAGGAGTTTTTGGTGGAAAAAAAGGTGCCGCTGGAAAAGCTGGGATCAGTGACTACGGATGGGGCTTCTGCTATCATCGGCCGACACACAGGATTCGTTACTCACTGTAAAGCAGACCCAGAGTTCACAAACTTTCTGCAGTACCACTGCATCATACACCAGCAGGCCTTATGTGAAAAAGTGATCTGCTTTGAGCACGCAATGACTCCCGTCGTAAAGATCATAAACAGCATCCGCTCCAGAGCTAAACAGCACAGAACATCCAAGGTACTTTTGGAGGAGCTGTCAGCTGAATATGGTGACCTGCTACTACACACAGAAATCCCATGGCTCAGCGGGGGACGAATTTTGCAACGTTTTTTGTCACTTTTGGGTGAAATCAAAGAGTTCATGCAGTCCAGAGGTGAGGACACCGTGCTGGTGGAGGACACTGAGTGGATTCTTGACCTTGCATTTTTAACGGACATTACTGGAAAACTGAACAGTTTGAACTGTGAGCTGCAAGGCAAAGGTAAAACTGTCGCCGATATGATAAGTGCTTTAAATGCATTTAAAGCTAAGATGAACCTGTTCTCTGTACATTTACAGAGAAAAAAAGTGCTGCACTTTCCCTCTGTGCAGATGGTGCTGAAAGACAATGCTTCTGCATCTAAGGCTTTTGACAAAGTTGCAGAAAAGTACTCTCAGGTCATAAACAGAGTTGAGCAAGAGTTTGAGAACAGGTTTTGTGACCTGGATCAGCTTGAGCCATGTGTGTCGTTCATTTGTAATCCTTTCATGAACGTGGACATATCATGCATTGCTGAGCAGTTAAGTGCGACATTCAGCCTGGATGCTGAACAGGTGGAGATGGAAATTGTAAAACTGCAAAATGACCTCCACCTCAAAGCCCACCAGGCTGCACCAAACTTTTGGTGCCTTGTTGACACAGAAAAGTACAGTGGTGTATGCGCAGCAGCTATGAAGGTTGCAAGCCTGTTTGGTTCAACTTATCTTTGTGAATCAGCCTTTTCTGACATGAACTTCATCAAGAACAAACACAGAACTTGCCTCACTGATGCACATCTGCAAGACTCACTCAGAATTGCAGTGTCAAGTTACACACCAGAGTACAACACACTAGTTAACAGCATGCAATGCCAGGCTTCCCACTAACTGACAAAGAAACAGATAACAGATTTGGTGTCCAGTTCAAAGTGTGGCATGATTTATTTAAAAATTAAAGAGTTGACCTTTGTGTTTTACATGAGTTATTATTTGTACAAACATGGTGCAAAGTAATTCATGATTTGTTAAAAAATGTCAGTGGCTAGCTAGTTAAAATGGGATATTGTGATTTCACAAGACTGTCTAAGAAGTGATCATTTGAAAATGTTCAATTTGAAAAATGTGCACTTAGAGAAAATATAAAAATAAAGTGTTGCATATTGATATTTATCTGTTTCTATATATATTTATTGTGAGAAATCATTAAGATGATCAGTGTTTCCACAAAGATAAATATCATTAATTATTAATAATAACATAGAGTTAAAGGTAAATTGAGCAAATTGGCTATTTCTGGCAATTTATTTAAGTGTGTATCAAACTGGTAGCCCTTCGCGTTAATCAGTACCCAAGAAGTAGCCCTTGGGTTCAAAAAGGTTGGTGACCCCTGCTTTAGGTTGTTGTGTCCGGAATGACATGCTCCCTTCTGACAACTTAGTGGCATCCCTTCTCGGCCTTTTGGCTAAGATCAAGTGTAGTATCTGTTCTTATCAGTTTAATATCTGATACGTCCCCTATCCGGGGACCATATATTAAATTGATTTTTGGAACAGGGAGATGGAATAGGGGCTTGTTCCGTCCACTCTACGCGTCGACCTGGTAATGCAGTACCTCCAGAAACGATGCACCCCCTCTCTTGTCAAAATCAATTAAAATATCACTATTAATATCTGAAATACAGTTGATAGTACAACAAGTCACTGAGTTCTACAGCATTAATGTGTGGACAGTGTTAGGCTGAGATAATATGGTTATAGTTGCAAAGCATTTCCAACTAAGTCAAATTAGACGGAAGGTGTTTGTGAACAGCATTTTTCAGATATTGCCCAATATTTTGTATTGGAATTAGTTGTTTTTTTCAAGCTAATTTAAATGTGATTTGTTATGTTTCATTATAAAGTTGTTCAAGTTTGATGTCAGTGAAAATCTTAAAAGGTGTAGTGTGTGCTACCCACCACTAGATGGTGACAGTATAACATGTGTTACTGTCACAAACCAAGAAACAGAAAGTGGCTGTAAAGGGAGGCAGGGACACCCAGACCCTTCCAGTACAGGCTAGGCGTAGTAGTGTAGATTGCATGATGGGAACAAATAGTTGTGTTCAAGTGTAATATAAATAGTGATAATATTGTAATGATCAAACAATGTTGTGTAGTAGACTCTTGTACATGTGCAGGCTTTTGAGTGTGTGTGTTTGCTAGTGTGCACGTGATGAGCCCATCACTTAACATGGTGTGTGTGTGAATGACTTGTGTGTGTGAGCCATGAACAACTCATACTTACCTGGCAGGGGAGTTACCATGATCAAAAAGGTGGTTCACCTAGGGTGAGGCTCTGCCATTGCACTCCGGCTGTGCTGACCCTTACGAATTCCCCGAATGTGGGAGTCTCGACTGCAAAATTTGTGGTAGTGGGGGACTGCGTTTGCGCTCTCCCCTGATCATCTGTTTAATGATAATACACACTAAATGTATCATGTCCTCGGAATAATTACATGTTCTGTTATCGAAATGAACACATGTCAATGTTGCCACCATCTAGTGTTGAGTAGCACATATTACAATGTTAAAGATTGTCACTGACTTTGAATTGCAAACAAAACAACAATTCAACTTGACTGATCATGCAGCGAGTGTACGGAAAGCTGGTATTGTACTGCCACCTACTGGTAACACCTTTGCACCTATGCTGCTATGCTTTTAACAACACAACCTGTGTTGTTTTATCAGTACAGGTACTGAGAAATTGCTATAAATAATTTCTAAGCATTTTACATGGGTAATTGTTATGAATTATATTACGTGTTAGTTACAAGTAATGCTTAAGTTTTATGTGTCCTTCATGTACGGTTTTAAAGGCCTACTGAAACCCACTACTACCAACCACGCAGTCTGATAGTTTATATATCAATGATGAAATCTTAACATTGCAACACATGCCAATACGGCCGGGTTAACTTATAAAGTGCAATTTTAAAATTCCCGCCACACTTCCGGTTGAAAAACTCCTTTGGATATGATTTATGCGCGTGACGTCACAAAAGCAACGGAAGTGGTTGGACCCCATCGGACCCGATAGAAAAGCCTCTTGTTTTCTTTGACAAAATTCCACAGTATTCTGGACATCTGTGTTGGTGAATCTTTTGCAATTTGTTTAATGAACAATGGAGACTGCAAAGAAGAACGTTGTAGGTGGGATCGATCGGTGTCTTAGCGGCTATGTACAATACTGTAATATCTGTGATATTTGCATTAGTGTACTGTGTCTTCAAGGGTTTGGGGAACGCGCATGCGCGAGTGAGTTGGCGGAGAACTTGAGTGTGTGTGAGCGTGACTTTTGGCTAACAGCAGCTCGTGTATGTGTGTGCGTTACTTTTTGAACTACAACCAGTTACCGCTTGTTAATAAAGCGATTGAGCAATTTGTTTAATGGATAATGGAGGTTGCAAATAAGAAAGTTGTAGGTGCGATCAGTGGAGCGGCGGACTACAGCAACACCAACACCAGGAGGTTGTGTTGTGTTTTGAGCAGGATAGCAGACGCACTACGGTGAGTCTAGCTTTGGCTTCCAAACATTTGATCGATTGCCCGTACGTGCGTGTCGATATGTGCATGTGACGTACGTAACTTTGGGAAATATATGTTTCCTGCCGACTCTGATGGCGGCCGGGGTGTCGTCAAAAGCGTACAACGCCCGCCGCCGCATCTAAGTTAGCTACGCAGCTAGGTTAGCTTCTGTTTTTTTAGCTTCGTCAAGCGGAATATTATTAATCGTGTATTTACATGTTCATGGTTTAATAGTATTATTGATCTTCTGTCTATCATCCAGTCAGGGTTTTTTTTTATTTAGTTTCTATCTGCATTTGAGACTGACGCTATCGCGTTGGCTACGCAGCTAGGTTAGCTTCTGTTTTTTTAGCTTCGCCAAGCGGAATATTATTAATCATGTATTTACATGTTCATGGTTTAATAGTATTATTGATCTTCTGTCTATCCATCCAGTCAGGGTTTTTTTTCATTTAGTTTCTATCTGCATTTGAGACTGCTATGCTATCGCGTTGGCTACGCAGCTAGGTTAGCTTCTGTTTTTTTAGCTTCGCCAAGCGGAATATTATTAATCGTGTATTTACATGTTCATGGTTTAATAGTATTATTGATCTTCTGTCTATCCATCCAGTCAGGGTTTTTTTTTTAATTTAGTTTCTATCTGCATTTGAGACCGACGCTATCGCGTTGGCTACGCAGCTAGGTTAGCTTCTGTTTTTTTAGCTTCGCCAAGCGGAATATTATTAATCGTGTATTTACATGTTCATGGTTTAATAGTATTATTGATCTTCTGTCTATCCATCCAGTCAGGTTTTTTTTAAATTTAGTTTCTATCTGCATTTGAGACTGCTGCTATCATGTTGGCTACGTAGCTAGGTTAGCTTCTATTTTTTTTAGCTTCGCAAAGCTGAATTATTAATCGTGTATTTACATGTTCAGTCACTGTGAATGTCCATTTCGCGTTCTCGACTCTCATTTTCAAGAGGATATAGTATCTGAGATGGTTTAAAATACAAATCTGTGATACCCAATAGAAAAAGGAGAGAGTGTGGAATCCAATGAGCCAGCTTGTACCTAAGTTACGGTCAGAGTGAAAAAAGATACGTCCATCATGCCTCTCAAGTCCTTCACTGTAACGTTCCTCATCTACGAATCTTTCATCCTCGCTCAAATTAATGGGGTAATCGTCACTTTCTCGGTCCGAATCTCTCTCGCTCCATTGTAAACAACGGGGAATTGTGAGCAGCACTACCGCTTGTGACGTCACGCTACTTCCGGTACAGGCAAGGCTTTTTTTTATCAGCGAGCAAAAGTTGCGAACTTTATCGTCGATTTTCTCTACTAAATCCTTTCAGCAAAAATATGGCAATATCGCGAAATGATCAAGTATGACACATAGAATGGATCTGCTATTCCCGTTTAAATGAAAAAAAATTCATTTCAGTAGGCCTTTAAGTGATGTAGTTACCACTCCACTTCACTTGGTGGCGGAAGCGTTTGTCTCAATGGCACAAGAAATAAGCCAGAAGTAGTTTGGTCATGAGGCGGGCTCGACAATTATATTGGTCAAATGTTGATCCTACAGCTACTTTACCTTTTGCTAAAATATTCTACCAACAACCAACATTTATGTATTTTATATTGAAGACTATGCATTGTTTGTTTGGTTGAATGAGACTGGGGCGATGCGAGTGTTTGAAAAATTTATTTCGCCGCTTACTATTGGACTGACGTGTCGAGCAAAATTTGTTTTCTACATAACAGGAGCATATCAATATTTTACGTGTATCTTTGAAATCTTCTTTTATTTCAGTAGTTGGATTCTAAAAGTACATGTAGCAAGTGTCATACTATGAAAATAATATTTTTTTTGTAACTACATGTCTGCTGTGTTTCCAGGTGTTCTTGTGTGCCAATCAAGCAGTGGAATTGTTGCAGGGGCTCAATGAGCAGCGACAACACAGCCACCTGTGTGATGTGGTGCTGGCGGCTGACAAGCAGCCTCTTCACGCTCACAGAGCCCTGCTGGCTGTCTGCAGCCCTTACTTTCATGCTATGTTCACTTTGGGCATGAGAGAGAAGCAACAACCACAGGTGTGCACTGTAGGATTCTTCTACTAAATCAAAAAAAAACATTTGTCCTCAGGTGAGGGCTGAGCAATATAGACTGAAAATAAAATCTTGAAGTTTTATTTACAATTTTGTAGATATTTTACTCGTTTTTTTATTTACCAAGGAAATACGAACACATGACCTAGATAATTCAAAACCGGTTTAGCTTTTATTGGATCACAACAGGAGTAGCTTTTGCTGCAGCTATCGATTATTTTAGTAAGTACGGCGAGCTTTTGAAGCTGTCTTAAAGTGATTCTGACGACATAGAATGATAGAAGTTGATCTCTGAACAGCGCAAGGTACGAAATTGTTGAAATAAACAAGTTTAAAGTGCTGCAAATCGCTAAAGAAACAACTGCCGTTAGTGAGTTGATACGAGAGGTACTGATGTCAGTGAGCTGCAATGTCAAAATCTAGACGAAAAACTCAAATCTCAAAACCTGCAGTGTCATCTGAATCAAATGATTCTCTGGACACAGGACACGAGGGAAAGCAAGATTTGATGTTGGATACAGGACAAGATTGGAAGCAGGACTTGATGCGACAAAAAATAGAAAATGCAAGATTAGATCACAAAGCAGACATGGAAAGAGTAATAAGAGAACTTAATGAAAATCTGAGAATGGCAAATACAGAATACAAAAAAGATCTGAGAAGTCTGCAGGATAATATAGAAAGTCTGCAAACAGACAATAATACATTTTCAGGAAATGCGTCAAGAAGTAAAGATTCTCCAAGAAGAAATTATTGCAGTAAACGAGACAACAACATGCTGAGGAATATCATGAGTGATATCATTTTAACAGGGCACCGAATTAAACCTAGATACTATGCGAAAGCTGTGAGTCATGGAGAACTAGATGAAATGGATGTTGCCTCAGCAGAACAGCAAGTAGTCAACTTTCTACAATCAAAAGAAATTGAAATCAATGTTAATACAATCGGAACATGCATCCCACTGAATGGAAGAAACTACACCACCACTACTGTCATTTTTGTGAAACTCGTTAACAGAAAATCTAAAATGGCACTGCCGAAACAGGTAAAGAAGCTGAATGGTACAAATGTGTAAATGAATGAGCACCTCACAAAACATATTGCTGGAATAGCCAAGAAAGCGCGCCACTTGAGAAAGCAGGAAAAAATTCAGGGAACTTGGAGCGCCAACTGTAAAATCTACATCCAGCTTAATTAAGATTAAAGTACCAATGATTGTCACACACACACTAGATGTGGTGAAATTTGTCCTCTGCATTTGACCCATCCCCTTGGGAAGCAGTGGGCAGCAGCGGCGCCGCGCCCGGGAATCATTTTGGTGATTTAACCCCCAACTCCAACCCTTGATGCTGAGTGCCAAGCAGGGAGGGAAACGGGTCCCATTTTTATAGTCTTTGGTATAACTCGGCTGGGATTTGAACTCCAACCTACCGATCTCAGGGCGGACTTGAACTCCAACCTACCGATCTCAGGGCGGACACTCTAACCATGGAGGTCCAAAAGCAAAAGTACTTGTTGTCTATGACATCAAGTGCCTAGGCAAACATTAAAATTGACACTGCTTCGACAACGACGATGATAATGGAGTCTAACGGAAAACAAACACCTAAATTCAACATCAAGACTACTATGTTTCAAGGGACCACTAAACAAAAAGACCTAGATTAATAATAATAATAAGATTTATATAGCGATTTTCTATTAGATACTCAAAGCGCTCACAGAGAAGTGAGAACGCATCATTCATTCACTCCACGTTCACACCTGGTGGTGGTAAGCTACATGTGTAGCCACAGCTGCCCTGGGGTAGACTGACTGAAGCATGGCTGCCAGTTTGGCCTACGGCCCTTCCGACCACCACCCATCATTCATTCATCAGTGTGAGCGGCACTGGGGGCAAGGGCAAAGTGTCTTATTAGAGGAGAAAGTTGAGCTCTGTAACCATACTTTTTGTTGACCACTTTACAGACATTATAGGACACTGTCTATTGACAAACTAACCAAGTTTAATTTTGTACATTCTGCTGCTGCATTAAATCCATTCACAACATTCCATCCAGGAACTCTGTTTTAAACTCAGCTGACTTTCAAATGACAGGCAGATTTTGAGTCGCTATAGTATCTGTCTATACAGTACCTGTGTTGGGAGAGGAACAAGCAATAGAAAATGGATGGATAGATGGATGTTTTTATTTTATTTACTCAACGGCATTTTCCCCATCTTGCATGTAGGTGCAGCTTTTTGGTTTGTCGTACGTTGGTCTGAAGACAGTCCTGGACTTCTTTTATACTGGAGAGCTTCCATTGGACGGCGGGAATATTGAATATGTGCTACAAGCTGCTCATCACTTACAGGTAATAGACTGCTGTCAGACAATCAATTTGTGATTAATTCTACTACAAATTAATTTTTTTAAATGTATTATATTGATTTCAGTGTTTATCATATATTAATTCATTTGTGACCGTAAAACGATGTATTTAAAAACATGGGCTACAACTACGTTATTTGGGGGACGGCGTGGCTCGGTTAAAAGAGCGGCCGTGCCAGCAACTTAAGGGTTCCTGGTTCGATCCTGAGCTTCTGCCATTCTAGTCTTGTCCGTTGTGTCCTTGACACTTCACCCTTGCTCCTGATAGGTCATGGTTCAGGCCTTTCATGGCAGCTCCCGCCATCAGTGTGTGTATGAATGGCTGAAAGTGGAAATAGTGTAACAACGCTTTGAGTAACTTGAAGGTAGAAACGTGCTATACAAGTATACCCCATTTACCAATAACATTGTAAAATTAAGAGTTTGAGGATAGAGAAACAGGCTTCCATATTTTGTCAGCACGCACACACAGTAAGCAGTCAGTATTCGTTTCTTCAGAGTTCGGTGAATGGTACTGGTAATGTAATGACTGAGACGCCATCTGAGTGTAGGTACCGTTACCGTACCAGGGAACGATGAACTCCTTGGTGTCTAAACCTTAAGAATACTTCAGTGACTGTTCCATTTTGGGAGGGAAATAATCCCCTTGGACTCAGTCAAAGGACTGGTACACTCTCCCCTCATCCCCAAGTCGTCTTGATGAGTGTGTTATGTGGACGAAATAGAGTGTACTTGTGACTTCATATTAAGGGGTTTGAATAATTTTACATTGTTTGTTCAGGGAACATTTCAAGTAAGAGGGGAGGAAATTATATGCATTTTGTCTTTTTCAGGCAGCAATAACTTGTAGGAATGCAAAGCACATGCAAAGCATTTCCTGTCGGTTCAGCAGTGCTTTTGTTGACAGCTGTGCACAGTGCTATTTTGTGTGCTACTTTATTATTTTTTTAGCCCTTCTTCATAATGTTTCTAGTTTTCTTGAATTATACAAAGCATCTATTTTCATTTGACCACTTCACTTTCAAGCGAGCTAAGCTTTGCTGTTCTAGTCCCAGTCATCACCACTCCAAAGATGGCAAAATATTTGACCCACATGAGTATGGCTTTGTGTATTAAATGCACATTTCCCATGGAAAAGTTGTTCCTTTTACAGGAACGTGCCAGCCAGCTATAGCAGAGTATCAACGTAACGTTAGATGCCACAGACATGCCTATTAGCATTGGTTGAACTTGGCCGATTATCCCGGTTAACCAATTATGACACAGTATGATATCATAATTGATTTAGTACGTTAGCTGATACCCTTCAGTCTACCGGCCACAACACTTTAGTTATGGTTAACTCCATCACCCGGAACATTAACCTAAGTACACCAGCTACGGTAATATGTATTTCTGGGGCCAGAACCTTGCCTTGCAGAGCTGACTCGCCAGAGGCCTACACAGTTACGACAGGCTAATCACAACACAAGCTACTCTCATAATACAAACAATGTTGTTGTTTTTTAGAATGTGCAGAGGGTGCATGTGTCTTCTACTGAAGTAGAAAAATACTAGGTGACAAATCAACAGCAGCATCTGGCAAGTAATTTCCAGATTCCACCGTATCAATTCCAAATGTGCTCACAATTATTTGGGACACACTATGCAAACGTGACATAATCTTATTAACATTACTTCTACGAGTACCGTTAGTAAAAAATTACTCCAAACAGCCTACTATTTATAGGTAGCAGATGTATTGTCTCCCAAAGTGGTGTTAGTTAATGAGGTTATTTAGACAATGATCTTACTGTCCATTTGTTTCAGTGAGACCTGGCTAGAACCAAATTATTATTATAACTATATGAGTTCACATGTAGCTCGTCCCCTTAAAAGGGGTGGAGGGGTTGCAGTAATCTCTGATGCGAACCTCAACCTGAGCCCTAACCTAAGTAATAAATATGATTTATGTGAGGTTCTTACTATGAGGTCTGTTCCTCAACTATGACTCCACCTGGCTATTACTTGTAGCATTCCTGGGCCTTATACAGACTTTATCAGCAATTTCTCCAAGTTTTTAGCTGACTTAGTGACTCATGCAGATAATGTAGTCATCATTAGCAATTTTGATATTCACATGCATATCCCATTTGATTCTCCGAGAGTGGCGCTCCAGACTATAATCAACAGTTGTGGTCTTACTGAAATGATACATGAACCCACACATCGTAAGACGAGTACCCCCTGGTCCATGGAAGAAACCAGAGCTCTTAAACAACCATGTAGAACGTTGGAATGCAAATGGCGTGCGACTAAACTAGAGGTATTTTGTCTGGCAACCTACACTCTTGCCTTTTGCTAAAACTAATTACTACTCCAATCTCATCCGTGTCAGTAAAAATGACCCTAAGTATTTGTTTACACATTAGCATCGCTAACCCAACAAGGGCCTTCTCCTAGTAGGTTCACCCACTCGACTATTGACAATGCAATTATTTTCTTTACAAGAATATTGAGCTCATTATAAAGGAGATTAAAGACGCGACCTGCCAACTCCAACTGGGTCCTATAAACGTAATTGCAAATGTCTGCATTAAGACAAATGCTTTTCAAAATAATCTCTCATTTTGAGGAGGTAACGTTAGAAGAACTTTAACAACTCATTAATGGGACAAAACAGACTACTCGACCCACTTCCTGGGAAACTCATTAAGTTTGTAGTATTAGGACCATCAGTGCTAATTATCCTTAACTTATCCCTCTCTTCCGGTACTGTTCCCCACTATTTCAAAACAGCGGTTATTCTACTTCGCACTAATTATAACCTCAATGTTGATTCGATGTCCATTAATCGGGCAGCCCTAAACCAGTCCAATGATTGGTGTGTTATTTTAAACTTGTCTGTGAGACACTTGAGGATGTGCCGTTGATTATAGCTGATGTGTGCTGAAGTACGCGATATGTGCGCTCGAGTATGTGCAGGTGTGCTGCAGTACACACGCTCACAATTTCATGTGCAGGATGGTGTGAACCGGCAGCCACGCAAGTTGCCGCATTAACATGCATTATCCTAATATAACAATAGTCTTAAAAGCATCTGCCAAATTTATGTCATGTATATTGTATGTCGTCTATATCACGCAACACCAATACAGATTATTACTGGTGTTTGTAGGAAAAATAATATATGAGGAAGACTTCAAAGAACTAATTGCATATTAAATCGCAAATCACAATATTAGAGAAATAAATGGCAATCAAAGGTATTTTCCAAAATTGTTCGGCGTGGGTTCCCTCCGGGTACTCCGGCTTCCTCCCACCTCCAAAGACATGCACTTGGGGATAGGTTGATTGGCAACACTAAATTGGCCCTAGTGCAGACCTGGGCATTGTACGGCCCGCGGGCCGCATCCGGCCCTTTGCGCATCCCTGTCCGGCCCGCGTGAGGCCAATCATAAATTACAAAATAAATTTCAAAAAGTATCTATGTCGAGTGTGCAATACAACGGTGCTGCTTTTGTTTTGAAAAGCGTTATTTGTATTACTTCCGTGTGGACGTATGCGCGTGTGCGATTGTGAGTGAATTGAACGGCGCAATTACAAATTACAAAATAAAGTTTAAAAAACGTCTATGTCGTGCGCGCAATACAACTGTGCTGCTTTTATTTTGAAATGTGTTATTTATGCCGTATGTCCGGGGGGAACGTGTAAGTGAAGGTGCATGGAGACAAGTGATGAGACGCTAAAAAAAAGAAAAGTTGATGAGGAATGGCGTGTTTCCAACAAGACCAGGACTGCCAAGTATTTCTTTACATAAATTAATGGTAAAGCCGTGTGCTTAATGTGTGGTACACAGGTTGCTGTGTTTAAATATCATTTTAATCGCCACTACACGAAGAAACACGAGGGAAAATACCGGGATGTGTCTGATGAAGCGCGCGCAAGGGAGGCTGATGCGTTGATGGTAAAACTGCAAACCCAACAAGGACTTTGTGCCATATTTCACACCCCCAGAGATGCAGCCGTCAGGACAAGTTTCGTCATTTCTCACAAAAGCGCCAGAAAAAGTAAGGCGTTTTCTGACGGAGAGTTTATTAAGGAGTGCTTATTGGACTTTGTTGCGCTGATAATGCCCGGAGACATTGACTGTTTTTCGCTAACTTTGGATGAGAGCTCGGATGCAGTCAATTAAAGAGACAACCACAGGTAATGACTTGTTCACAGAGGTAAATGCGTGTTGGGACAAGCTGGCAGGTGTGACAATCCAATCCACTTTATTTACATAGCACATTTAAACAACAAAATGTTTCCAAAGTGCTGCACAACAATATTACAAACAATATTCAAATATTATCCTTAGCTCCACCAATGACTGAATAAAAAGAAAAAAAAAATTACATATAAAACCAATATAAAAAACAATATAAAATAAATATGATTAAAAACTATTTTTAACAACAGATGGTTGTCCAAATCTGATGGGGAAAAATGTTGGATAATGCAGGATAAAGTGACCATCAAAAGCAATCTGCTTTTGTATAAAGTTAAGTTAGGTTAAATTAAATTATTATTATTATTATTAATTATTATTATTATTATCATCATTATTATTTATCTTACGGTATATCAAAAATAATATTGAGCAAAATTTAATTGAAATATTGTCGTGTGGCCCTCCAGCAGTGCTCGGGTTGCTTATGCGGCCCCCGGTGAAAATTAATTGCCCACCCCTGCCCTAGTGTGTGAATGTGAGTGTGAATGTTGTCTGTCTATCTGTGTTGGCCCTGCGATGAGGTGGCGACTTGTCCAGGGTGCACCCCGCCTTCCGCCAAAATGCAGCTGAGATAGACTCCAGTGCCCCCGCGACCCCGAAAGGGACAAGCGGTAGAAAATGGATGGATGTTCAGCAGAAATTATCACCCAGTCCCCTTGTTTTCGGGACAAATCACAAATTAAAGTACAATCAAAGTCTAGTTTTGATTTTAGTTATGCCAGCAACCTCTTACTTCAAGTCAGGCAATCTGAGGGGCGTCGACTTAAACAGGTTCCCTGTACACTACTACTGTACACCTGTACTGTTTCACACTTTTATATAAGGGATGTTTAGTCCTTTGATTGAAGCAATAATAATAATTATATTATGGTTCAGGTATGGAAAGTGGTAGATCTCTGCTGCCAGTATCTGCAGCAGGAGGTGAGCGAGGAGAACTACTTGTACCTGCAGGAGTTGGCTCAGCTCTACAGTCTACAGCGACTTGACGCCTCCATCGATGACTTCCTCCTCAAACATTTTGCTACCCTCTCCTTCACCACAAACTTTCTTCGTGACATTCCTTTGCACAAGCTAACTGCTTACCTCTCCAGTAACCAAGTACTGTTGTTTCTTTTTGCAATGTTCACTGTCATGTGGATAAGGAGACAATCCAAGTAACCTCCTTTTATGACCGGCAGGTTTGTCACCACGATGAGCAGGAGCTGTTTCAGACTATTCTACGTTGGCTCGCTCAAACTCTTGAGCGGAAAATCCATGCCAAACAGCTCCTGTCCCACATTCGCTTTCCGCTGATGCCGGTGGAGTACCTGGTCGACCAGGTGCTGCCGACACTGCAAACACTTTTTCCAGCGGAGGCCAGTTGCAAGGCCATGGTGGAGGAAGCCTTGGAGTACTATCGAAGTACAAGCGAGCAGCCGATTCGGCAAACAGGACGCACTATGCTGAGGGGAGGAGTGGAATGCTTGTTGCTGATTGGTGGAGAGGTACACTGAATGCCCGTCATCTTTGTTCCTTCCAGCTCCACAGGCTAAATGCACTGAGAGATGAAGTTCGCAGTCCAGGTGTGCACTTCAAGCAGTGCTTTTCAATCATGCCTCCTAATTTAAATTACTATTGGCAACCTGATCATGTTTATCTATTGTATGAGCTGCATCCTGCTTATCTGCTTACCTGCTTACCTGATTATTAAAATAGTTTGTAGGATTGTTAAAACATAAAGAAGTGCAATTGATTGACTAGGATATGCATATAAGAGGCAGCCTGTTGATTAGTTTGAGCACTGCTGCCACCTCGCGGTAGACTTGAGTATTGTTCAAGCATGAATAAACAAACTTGCTACTTCTGAAAGTACCCACCTCCCCCTGACATCGTACCACGTTTTCCATTAAAGTTAGATTTTTTTTTAAAGTCAAAATTACTTAATAAACTTCAGCACTAACAAAAATATATATGTTTTTAAAAAAATTTATTTTGACCCTCTCAAAGGTCTTTCGAAAAGATAACATCACAGGTTTAAATTAGTAAAATAATTCCATCCATCTTTTACCGCTTGTCCCGTTGGTAATATATATATATATATATGCATATATATATATATATATATATATATATATATATATATATATATATATATATATATATATATATATATATATATATATATATATATATATACACATATATATATATATATATATATATATATATATATATATATATATATATATATATATATATATATATATATATATATATATATATATATATATATATATTTATTTATTAAGTAATTTTGACTTTTAAAAAAATCTAACTTTAATGGAAAACGTGGTGCGATGACAGGGGGAGGTGGGTACTTTCAGAAGTAGCAAGTTTGTTTATTCATGCTTGAACAATACTCAAGTCTTATATATATATATATATATATATATATATATATATATATATATATATATATATATATATATATATATATATATATATATATATATATATATATATATATATATATATATATATATATATATATATATTAGTGCTGAAGTTTATTAAGTAATTTTGACTTTAAAAAAAATCTAACTTTAATGGAAAATGTGGTGCGATGTCAGTGGGAGGTGGGTACTTTCAGAAGTAGCAAGTTTGTTTATTCATGCTTGAACAATACTCAAGTCTTATATATATATATATATATATATATATATATATATATATATATATATATATATATATATATATATATATATATATATATATATATATATATATATATATATATATATATATATATAGACTTGAGTATACATATATATATATATATATATATATATATATATATATATATATATATATATATATATATATATACTGTATATATATATATATTAGGGGTGTAGGAAAAAATCGATTCGAATTCGAATCGTGATTCTCACGTTGTACGATTCAGAATCGATTCTCATTTTTTAAAAATCGATTTTTTTATTCCCAAATTTTTTTAATTTTTTTTTTATTTATTTATTTTTTTTAATTAATCAATCCAACAAAACAATACACAGCAATACCATAGCAATGCAATCCAATTCCAAAACCAAACCCGACCCAGCAACACTCAGAACTGCAATAAACAGAGCAATTGAGAGGAGACACAAACACGACACAGAACAAACCAAAAGTAGTGTAACAAAAATGAATATTATCAACAACAGTATCAATATTAGTTACAATATCAACATAGCATTGATTAAAAATCCCTCATTGACATTATCATTAGACATTTGTAAAAATAAATAAAAAAGAACAATAGTGTCACAGTGGCTTACACTTGCATCGCATCTCATAAGCTTGACAACACACTGTGTCCAATATTTTCACAAAGATAAAATAAGTCATATTTTTGGTTCATTTAATAGTTAAAACAAATTTACATTATTGCAATCAGTTGATAAAACATTGTCCTGTACAATTATAAAAGCTTTTTACGAAAATCTACTACTCTGCTTGCATGTCAGCAGAAAGGGGTAGAACCTGCTGAAATCCTATGCATTGAATGAATAGAGCATCGTTTTGAATCGGGAAAAAAAAATCGATTTTGAATCGAATCGTGACCCCAAGAATCGATATTGAATCGAATTGTGGGACACCCAAAGATTCACAGCCATAATATACATATATACTGTATATCTCATCGGGTCCCTTATAAAAGCGCTATGTATATATATAAATATATGTATGTATTCAGTCTACATTTTCTTCATATCTTATTTCAATACCCCCACATTATCTGGCGTACGCATTAGATTATTCCATTTTGCATTAAATTCTTCTTATTGATTTCTTCCTATTTCTTCATCTATTTTTAAACATTTCTCTCACTCCTCACCTCTATCGTCTTTTTGGAATCTTTCACCTGCCAGTGTCCAATTTATATTTCACTTATTTTTATTTGAACCTTTTTTTAACAACACATAAATCCAACAACAAATCAGTCTTAACAAGGTCAATCAACCATATAATGTCATACGTCTCTCTTTATCTCTTATCACTCTCTCTCTAATTGGTAACTTAGTATGTCCTTATGATCACTCTGATAATTTTCTTTGTCTTTTGGTGTGGTCTTTGGAGATTTGGATGTCTCCTGACCTAGTCATGCTGAGTAACCTTGATTGTTGTTTTTTCATTTTTTCAGGACAGTCATGTGAAATGTCCTTTTTTCCCACAACACCAACATGCAGCAGGGTGTAACTGCTGTTGTTGTCGTTGTTGTCCTCTACCACATCCTCTGTTTTGGTTGTAATAGATCGTAATAGACCATTTCAGGTCTGTGTTTTATGGGTCCCTTTTTGCTCTTACTGTTGGTTGTTCCGATACACTTTCATTGTATAGCGGTGGATTTTGTAATATGTTTAAAGGCCTACTGAAACCCACTACTACCGACCACGCAGTCTGATAGTTTATATATCAATGATGAAATCTTAACATTGCAACACATGCCAATACGGCCGGGTTAACTTATAAAGTGCAATTTTAAATGTCCCGGGGAACTTCCGGTTCGAAACGCCTCTGAGGATGACGTATGCGCGTGACGTAGCCAGTAGAACACAGGTATGGCTTCCACATTGAAGCCAATACGAAATAGCTGTTCTCATCTCATTCTGGATGTATTCTGGACATCTGTGTTGGTGAATCTGTTGCAATTATGTTCATTGCATTATGGAGAAAGAAGCTGAGCAAGCAAAGAAGAAAGTTCTCGGGGCAAAGCGGACGTATTTTGCGAAGGAAGTCAGCAGCAACACAACATAGCCGGTGTTTCATTGTTTACATTCCCGAAAGATGCATTCAAGATCGAAAAACTCGGATAACAGAGACTCTAACCAGGAGGACTTTTGACTTCGATACACAGACGCCTGTAGAGAACTGGGACAACACAGACTCTTACCAGGATTACTTTGATTTGGATGACAAAGACGCAGACGTGCTACCGTGAGTATGCAGCTTTGGCTTCCAAACATTTGATCGCTTGCACGTACGTGCGCGTCACGTACGTAGCTTTGTTTAAATATATAAGCTTTATGAACCTTGGGTTAGGTGAACGGTCTTTTGGGCTGAGTGATTGTGTGTGTTGATCAGGTGTTTGAATTGTATTGGCGTGTTCTATGGAGTTAGGAGCTAGCAGAGGAGCTAGGAGCTAGCATAAACACTTAGGTGTTTTTATGCAGGATTAATTTGTGGCATATTAAATATAAGCCTGGTTGTGTTGTGGCTAATAGAGTATATATATGTCTTGTGTTTATTTACTGTTTTAGTCATTCCCAGCTGAATATCAGGTACCGTGAGTAGCAGCTGCGCTTCCAAACATTTGATCGCTTGCCAGTACGTGCGCGTCACGTACGTTACTTTGTTTAACACGCGAAGTCCCAGAGAAGGGTCAATTGACACTTTTACCTAGACAACACACAAGAGGGTCATTTCACCCCTAGTCCCCCCTGTGGACACTCCTTTTGTTATGAAAATGTGGCTGTTAGTGGCACACGGCAGGGGGCCACTTGAGCCTGTGTGGGGGAGGGGACCTTACAGCTCAAGCTTTAGTTCTGAGGTAGGTTGTGTGTGTTTTTGCAAGGATCAACAGAATGAAGGGATCAACACTCTGACATTTATTGTTAAAAAAAATACAAAACAAAACATATTTACAAAGAATGAAAAAGCAACTGTTTTCCCAGTTTTGGTGTGGAGGGTTGTTGCGGAAGCAATTGTTATTTTTGTGTGCCAAAAATAGTTTAAAAAAAAAAATTTACAAAGAAAAAAGCATATTTACAAAGAATGAAAAACCATGTCCATGTAAACGTGACTGACATACATTTGAGCAGTCACTCACAATCCTGGCACTGCCATTGCTCCTTTCGGCATTTCCCACATGTATAATTTTTCTGTCTACCTAGACAAACTGCCCCTAACAGCCTCATTACCATAACAAAATGAGTGATTAGTGTATTCGGGAAAAGCGTCGGGCCAAATGACCCCTCTCTGGGTCTTCTACGTAGACAGAAAAATGCTGGGACTTCTAGTGTTAAATATATAAGCTTTATGAACCTTGGGTTAGGTGAACGGTCTTTTGGGCTGAGTGATTGTGTGTGTTGTGCAGGTGTTTGAATTGGATTGGCGGCTTATATGGAGCTAGGAGCTAGCATAGGAGCTAGGAGCTAGCATAACAAACACTTAGGTGTTTTTATGCAGGATTAATTTGTTGCATTTTAAATATAAGCCTGGTTGTGTTGTGGCTAATAGAGTATATATATGTCTTGTGTTTATTTACTGTTGTAGTCATTCGCAGCTGAATATCAGGTCACCCCCGGCTCTCACAGCATCTTCCCTATCTGAATCGCATCAACTCCCCACTGGTCCTTCACTTGCACTTTACTCATCCACAAATCTTTCATCCTCGCTCAAATTAATGGGGAAATTGTCGCTTTCTCGGTCCGAATCTCTCTCACTTCATGCGGCCATCATTGTAAACAATAGGGAACTTTGCGTATATGTTCAATTGACTACGTCACGCTACTTCCGGTAGGGGCAATCCTTTTTTTATCAGATACCAAAAGTTGCGATCTTTATCGTCGTTGTTCTATACTAAATCATTTCAGCAAAAATATGGCAATATCGCGAAATGATCAAGTATGACACATATAATAGCTCTGCTATCCCCGTTTAAAAAAAAAAAAGTCATTTCAGTAGGCCTTTAACGCTGATCTACGTTTTGTTGTTGTTGGAGCGCTGGGTGTGGCGGCTTCTGTCTGTACTTCTTCCTCACTATTGTCCCTTACAATTTGCCTATTTCTTCTCCTAACTGGGCCTGTCTCATCATCTTCTGCTCTATGAAACATAAGCTTTTCGTCTCTCTAAGCCCTTTCTTTTTCCTCTTCTTTTCCTTTTCTTTCCCTTTCTTCCTGTTCTTCCTTTCTTTGAGCCATCCTCATCCAGCACTCCATGTGTTCCCACCCCATTCTGGTCAGTTTCTTTTTGTTATTTCCGCATTTTTGTATTATTGATTCCCGCAGTTTTAAATATCACCTACTTTGAGGCGTCCGGGTAATTAATGTTTTGAGATCCAGTCATCGAGAAATTTCAGTAAGTCTGGATTTGTTTTTTATACTGCTTTCCAGTCTTTACATTTTAACTCGCCTTTTGGACTAACCTTTGGTTTACTTGTCCCTTTTCCCATTTTGAGAATTTGGAGTAATCCGTCGTCCCCTACAGAGCCGAACTTTTAAGGATGACTTTTTTCTTTGTTGTAATATAGTGGTTTAATTTATTATTGTGGTACACGTCGCTTCTGCTGGAGGTTTTTCCCCCAGTGGAGATGTCTTGCCTAGAGATTCCACAATAACCCACTATTACTTCTCACAACTTTAGTATGGAATGATCGCCTAATGGCGATCACTCCCACACACTCTCACTTTCACACTCGTTTTACGGATTTTTCAGTTTTTCTGGACTCCGCCGTCCTTCATTTGGCTTATTTTCAATGTTGAATTTTACGGAAGTTTCAGTTTATGTGGACTCCGCCGTCCTTCCGTGGCCTCTTCTGTTTTAGAATTTTTGGTTTTTACGTGGACTCCGCTGTCCTTAATTTGGCTTATTTTCAATGTTGAATTTTACGGAATTTTCAGTTTTTGTGCACTCTGCCGTCCTTCTGATTCTTAGGCCTTTTACCTGTTAGAGCCTAGGATTTACAGGGTTTGTCTATGCGTCGTAACCCTTAGTCACATGCTTTTTCTATGCGTCGTAACCCTTAGTCACACGCTTTTTTTTTCTATGTGTCGTAACCCTCAGTCATACGCTATTTTTCCTTTGTAATTCAAAACGTACTCACTGAAATCTGCGTTCCTCCCACTTGTCCTCTGCATTTCCGTCAATCCTCAGATCCCAGTCAGGGTGAAGAAAAGCAGCTCCTCAATGGGGGATGGTTTGCCATGGTTTTCTGGTTTTACACACCCGGCTGGAATCGTCAGATGTGTTGGAACCCGACTCAAAGGTCAAGAAGATGTCAGGTTCAAACACTGATGACATCTATGAAACAGATGAGAAGCAAGGAATCATGCAGAAACAGAGTTAAATTTGGCTCAATTGAGGAGACACGGTTTTTGGGCTGTACTCTAGTTACAGATCCAAACTACGTTCTAAAAGTCCAGCCCACGTGCTTCCTCTATTTATTTGGGAGGTCCCTGGTTACATCACTGAAGCTGTCGCTGAGGGAAGGGGGTGATCTCGACAGCTCCAGTTAGACACAATATATGATTATACAAAAATGCAAATGTGCCTTGTCTCTGCTTTGTCTGCGTCACGGCACTCGATGTTCGGCCTTGGCAGTCAGCAGGCCGATTCTGGAAACAAACACTGATACGAGACTGGCTTGCAATCTTTTGGATTGCCAGCTTTGCACAGACTAAAAGAAAAATACACTTTCAGCACAATTGATAATAACTATAGCAACGGCCCTTAAGCATAAGAGTTCTGTGATAAGATAATATATACACAATTATTCTAACAATTGTAAGACAAGTTGTGATCAAAGAAAGATCCTGACAATACAAAGACCTAAATTACAATATTCACAAGCATGCAGAGAAATATTTATTTTGGCTATGTCTTTTCTAGCTAGTCTCTAAAGCCCAGGATTTAAGAGGTTAATAACCACCTGATCTGAAAGAACAAACCTGATCGTAACAAACTGTCTTTGTTGTATTTGTCAGGTGTCAGAGCGAGGAGAGGAGCTCAGTGCTAACGTTTGCCGGCTGAATGGTGATTGTTGGGAGACAGAAACTGAACTTCCTACTCAGCAAAGCCACCACTGCCTGGCTGTGCTCGGAGGCTTTGTCTTTGTTGCAGGTGGAAGTTTGTCCACCTCCAACGTTGGAGATGCTGCGTGTAACTTGCTGTACAGATACGATCCTCGCCACAACAAATGGACCAAGGTACCAAACCAAAAACAAAGCACTTTATCCTTTGGCATTCAGCTGAACTCATTGTTTATGTCTGCAGGGAGCTTCGATGAATGAACCCCGGGTAAACTTTTACCTGGCGGCAGTGGGAGAATGCTTGATCGCTGTGGGTGGAAGAAATGCCTTTGGAGCGTTGTCTTCTGTGGAGCGATACTGTCCTGCTGAAGACCGCTGGTCCTATGTAGCAGGACTGCCAAGGTATTAAACTACTCAAGTCACAGACTGACCTGTGACTCACTACAACAATAGCTATTCATTTTATTTAAACTACCATATTTTCCAGACCATCAGGCGCACCGGATTATAAGGCGCACTGCCGATGAATGTCTATTTTTTATATATCTTTTTTCATATATAAGGCGTACCGGATTATAGGGCGCATTAAAGGAGTCATATTATTATTATTTTTTTCTAAATTGAAAATACTTCCTTGTGGTGTACATAACATGTAATGGGGATTATTTGGTCAAAATGTTGCATAGATGATGTTTTACAGATCATCTTCAAGCCGCTTTCTGACAATCGCTTCCGGATGCGCCGTTTTGTGGGCGGTCTTATTTACGTGGCTCACTTTCGGCAGCGTCTTCTCCCCAACATCTTTGTTGTACTGGTTTAGCGTGCAAGGACGAGAATGGAAGAAGTGTCAAAAGATGGGGCTAACTGTTTTAATGACATTCAGACTTTACTTAAATCAATAACAGAGCAGAATCTCCTCATCCGGAAACAACAACAACAAGGCCGGAAATGTGTCCCGTGAAACCGTCCAACCGGAACTCTCTAATAACTAAAGTTCTTTGGGTGAATAATGTAAACTCACTATACCGGTATGTTTTAGCGCTTTCATGGCGAGTTTACTGACAGATATAAGTAAGAACTTTACACTACTTTATATTAGAAATGGCAACAGCGGAGGATGAATGTCACATAACAAGAAGATAGAGAAAAAGAAGAAGCTTATTGACTCTGGTGTTGTCACAGACTACAAAGGTGGACACGTGCAATTTTTCAGGATTTATGCAGATTCCAAATACAGATCAGCAGGTACCAGAAGGTAAGAAAAGTTGCTTTTGCATAATATTGCGAAACAAAACGCCACATATGTCTTACCTTATACACACACCATAATAATACTCGTATGTTAAAGCACATCAAGCGGTGCGGCTTCATAGCTTACCAAAGTCGTACTAAAACATTTTGATAGATTTGTGAGCGCAGTTTGTAATGTTCTATATTTTCAATGGAACATATAACATGTTGGTGTTGTTTACTTGAGACATATTGCCATCATAGTGCAGACTACACGTATCTCTTATGTTTGACTGCCATCTACTGGTCACACTTATCATTACACCGTGTACCAAATAAAATTGCTTCGTAAGCAAAACCAGAATTATTCCGTATATTAGGCGCACCGGGTTATAAGGCGCACTGTCGAGTTTTGAGAAAAAAAAATACAATTTTAATGGCGCCTTATAGTCTAGAAAATATGGTAATTATGGCGGCAGAGCGGCTTGTCCAGTAACCACAGGTATAGAGGAAGTGAGATTCAAACAGCCAAATGCTCCTTGGGTCTTTGCAAAAAAACGCTACAATTAGGTCTGGGCTAATAGTCAATAAATAAATTCACAATTAATCAAATGATTAATGAAAATTAACTCCATAACTTTTCCAGCAAATTGTCTGTGTGTGTTTGTTTTCTTCGTCTCTTACTTTCAAACAGGTCACTCATAGCACACATGCTTTTATTCAATAGCAGACTTAAATGAACAGCGTGAACCCTCTTATCAGCCTTAAACAATCTTTGTCTCCATGGGCGGAGGCGGGACCGCTTCTTAACGCACACAGAATGCATGGACATAGAGCCTCGCTAGTTGCTATTAAGAAGCACGGCAAAGTAACAACATTTTGGAAAAATTTGTATCATTGCATAGCCAAATGTCCTGTGTGTGAATTATGTTTTCTTCAAACAAGTGAACAAAATGACCTTTTATCACTCACGAACAAGCAAGAATGCCCAATTTCTTAGAAAGTGATGGTAAAAACAAAAAAGGCAACAAAATGAACCAGTTTTTTCAACTGGGGGAAAATTGCATTTCAAGATGTTCAACATTTATTGAACTGCAATTTTTTCAAACATATATTGACAGTCCACTTTATTTATTTTTTGTCTTTACTTATTTGGAAATAATTATTTGGAATAATTAAAAGCTCTTGATCTTCCACTTACGATGATAAAAAACATTTTTTTACCATAAGTTTATTTTGTTTGAAATAAATACTTTCATTATTGTTATTATTATTATTATTATTTATTGTTAGTGAAAAATGAGCGATAAATTAATATTGATTCGTAATTAATTCATCTAATTAATATCTTTTTTAATCTTATCTAAAGAAAAATACTGAAAAAAGCCCACAATTTGGGACCTGGACCTCTGGCTGGGGGTCGGTGGAAGCTGGCCTACTTTTAAGATGGCGCCGAGTGTCCGAATCCGTGAGTTTTAGTTGTAATGGTACAAAATGAACTGAAGAGCTAGCCTAAACATTAACATGCTAACACTTAGCATTTGTAATGTGTAATATACTAAGTGATATGATTCTAAGATGTATGGCTGTGGAATTAGAGAAAAAAGTGTACAATTAACTGGAAAAGTGTGTATGTGTGCGTGCGTGTGTGTGTGAAAGAAAAAGAGGAAGAAGGCGTGGCTTACTGCTGGTCTGCTTGCACAAGGTCGCTAAAATAATGTTTGCAGGTACATTTTTACACCATGAATGTCTAGAACCCATCCATCCATCCATCCATCCATCTTCTTCTGCTTATCCGAGGTCGGGTCGCGGGGGCAGCAGCCTAAGCAGGGAAGCCCAGACTTCCCTCTCCCCAGCCACTTCGTCCAGCTCCTCCCGGGGGATCCCAAGGCGTTCCCAGGCCAGCCGGGAGAGATAGTCTTCCCAACGTGTCCTGGGTCTTCCACTTGGCCTCCTGCTGGTCGGACGTGCCCCAAACACCTCCCTAGGGAGGCGTTCGGGTGGCATCCTGACCAGATGTCTGAACCACCTGATCTGGCTCCTCTCGATGTGGAGGGGCAGCGGCTTTACTTTGAGCTCCTCCCGGATGACAGAGCTTCTCACCCTATCTCTAAGGGAGAGCCCCGCCACCCGGCGGAGGAAGCTCATTTCGGCCGCTTGTACCCGTGATCTTGTCCTTTCGGTCATAACCCAAAGCTCATGACCATAGGTGAGGATGGGAACGTAGATCGACCGGTAAATTGAAAGCTTTGCCTTCCGGCTCAGCTCCTTCTTCACCACAACAGATCGATACAGCGTCCGCCTGTCAATCTCACAATCCACTCTTCCCTCACTCGTGAACAAGACTCCGAGGTACTTGAACTACTCCACTTGGGGCAAGATCTCCTCCCCAACCCGGAGATGGCACTCCACGCTTTTCCGGGCGAGAACCATGGACTCGGACATGGAGGTGCTGATTCTCATCCCAGTCGCTTCACACACGGCTGCAAACCGATCCAGTGAGAGCTGAAGATCTTGGCCGGATGAAGCCATCAGGACCACATCATCTGCAAAAAGTAGAGACCTAATCCTGCAGCCACCAAACCAGATACCCTCAACGCCCTGACTGCGCCTGGAAATTCTGTCCATAAAAGTTATGAACAGAATCGGTGACAAAGGGCAGCCTTGTCTAGAACCCACAGCTTCTTTATTGTTTTTAATGTAAGCACATGCTTGATAATCACCCTGATAGAGAAAAGAGAAGCTGAAGGTTGTAGTCCACCAATGCCAAAGTGCTTTGGTATTAGTAAGCAGTACTCTGACTCACCACACTGGGAGAAGTGGGGGCACTAGAGCTAACAGACACATGTCTACAGCGGAAGCCAGCGTAGAAGGTGAAGCGTTTACAAACGGCTGATTTTGTTATTTTAACTGGCAGAGAAAAGTTCAGGGGACGATCCTCCTTCATCTGTCATTCAGCCTTCAGGGCTGTGTGCAGGGATTTCTGATATAACCCCTGCAACCACACGCAACCTGAAGGATTTGCAACTTTCACTGTCACTTATATCGTATGGACTGAATGAAGGAAAATTTTAGTGGTTTTGAAATAGTCAGTTTTTCCATGCAAGGTACAGTATACGGGTCCATGCCTAGCTAAGCCTTAGATCCTTAAAGGGGAACTGCACTTTTCGTGTCGTCCTCGCCAGTTTCGGGTCCTAAATGGCTGTCAAAGTGTCCCAACTTGTCGGATTACCCACTCAGACGTCTAATGTGCAGGTGAGATGCAGGATTCATGATCTACAATAAACTTCCAAGGAGCAAGGAAGCAGAAAACAGCTTTCCACTCGATGATGGAAACATAGGGACACACGCTAGTGAACACGGCGCCGCTAAAAATACTTTGTCTGCGTTAGCGCTTATAATAACAATATCACCAATACTTGGTTAATATTTAAATCAAGAAATGTAAATTGAGTATTGTTGGTGGTTTTTGAATGGTTAATTTTTGTTTTTTATGGGCGGAATAGTGGAGCTCCCATTGGTTCTGCTGCAAGCGGACTTTTTTTTATGTTTATTTGATATTTATAATGCATTAAAAAAAATCCATCTGTAATGATTGTGAGCGATAGGCAAAATTCCCAAAAAAGTGCAGTTCCCCTTTAAGACTAACCACTGCTCAACACTCCACTTTTTAATCAGATATGCATATTTCTGTTTTTGCACAGTCACAAGTACCTGTGCAAGCAACGGCTGTTTTCAGTTATGTCGACAATCACTTATGTTGACGTAATAAGTCTTTTGTCAGGTCCAATCAGGATTTTCCTGGCTTTATTCTTGTGATTGTTGCTGTCTAAAATGCCTGATTCTGCACCAGCTTTTTCACAAAGTTGTGGCAAAAGTTGCAATGTTATGTGTCATATATTTTCATGGACACATTTGATTGGTTTGACTGATGACGTGTTTTGCAGTGTTTGAATGTAAACGTTCCTCGAAATTCCGCGGCCAGCTAAGACTACGGGTGGCTGACATTGGTGACGCCTCAGACTAATCATATGTACATGTTGGTGTTTGTTGCTCCATTTTATTTGGCATTGAAACAGGCACTTACTTCGTATTGACAAATGATGAATAAGACACCGTTGATTAATATATCAAAATGATGGACCAGACAGTAATTTTTATATATTTTTTTTATTTAGCCTTTATTTAACCAGGTAAAATCCCATTGAGATCAAAGATCTCTTTTCCAAGGGAGACCTGGCCAAGAGGGCAGCAGCAAGGTTACATTAAAAACAGTAAACAACACATGAAACATAACATTTACAACATTAAAACTTGCTCACATAACACATGTGCATACAGACAAGGTAGACTGCAATCCTTTCACAGAAGCTTTAAACTCATTTAATGTAACAAGGGTTTGAAGTTGAAGATTTGATTGTAGGTTATTCCAAGCCTTTGGTGCTGAAAACCTAAATGCTTTCATGCCCAGTTCAGTTCTTACTTCGGAGATGACAAATTGCAAAACATTCATTGAACAAAGATTGTGACTTCCTTGTTTCTTTGTTAAAAGACAAGATAAATAAGATGGAGTGATACCCAGAATGGTTTTGTAGATGAACACATACCAACGATTGAGGCGTCGAGTACATAAAGATGTCCAGTTAACCATTGAGTATAACACACAATGGTGAGTAAGGGGAGCGCAGTTGCTGATGAATCTCAGTGCACCGTGGTACACACTATCCAGCTTGTGGAGACAACCAGCAGTAGCATTCATGTACAACACATCTCCATAGTCAATAAAAAAAGGTTGTTTCCACCAATTTCTGTTTCACAGTAAAAGAAAAGCAAGACTTGTTTCTATAATAAAATCCCAGTAAAAGTTTCAGTTTTTTTACAACATACTGAATGTGCTCCTTAAAACTCAAGTGGTCATCAATTAAGAATCTTAAATATTTAAAAGAAGATACTAACACAATGTGTTACCCATTTCTTGTTAAAATGTTCTCACACAGTGCTGATCTTACCGTTTTTGATGTGGTAAAGATCATGCCCTTTGTTTTCTCTGCATTTAAAACCAGTAGAATATAGCAAAATTGAGATTGGCTCCAGCACCCCCTGTGACCCCAAAAGGGACAAGCGGTAGCAAATGGATGGATGTTATTGTACTCTGTCAAATGCATGTTGTAAATATTTAAAGGCCTCAGCAGGAGTGGGTGCTGTGCAGTATATGACAGTATCATCAGCGTAGAAATGGAAAGTTGAGTTCGGAATATTCTGTCCAAGATTATTTATGTAAGTAGTGAATAATAAGGGGCCCAACACAGAACCTTGAGGGACACCCTTTTTTACTTGCAGTACGTCCGAGGAGGAACAGCCTCTATCTGAACAGCCTGAGTTCTACTTGTGAGGTAATTTGCTACCATCCAACTGCTTGCTGAGAAAAACCAATAGCTGAAAGACGTTTGATTAAAATTACATGATCAACAGTATCAAATGCCTTTGAAAAGTCAATAAAGAGGGACAGGCAGCACAGCTTCTTGTCAAGAGCTTCAGTTACATAATTTATAAACTTCATAGCAGCAGTAACAGTACTGTGATTTTTGCGAAAACCTGACTGAAATGATGACAGAATGTCCAAAAAGTCTTTTATCTGTTCACTTATAAGGGATTCAAGCACTTTTGCCAGAACAGAGAGTGTAGAGATCGGTCTGTAATTATTTAGATTACTAGGGTCACCTCCTTTTAATAGGGGAATTACAAGGGCAGATTTCCAATCCAAGGGGATTTTATTTGAAGTTAGAGTAAGGTTAAAAATGTGAGTCAGTGGTCCAGCTATAATTTCAGCTGCCAACTTTAAGAAGAGCGGTTCCAACTTATCTTAGCCAGCTGGCTTTCTCGGTTTAAGTTGTTTTAGAGCCCTCATGACCTCTGTTGTGGTAAAGGGCGTAAAGTTTAAAACCTGGGTATTTTCAACGTTTCTTTCCGGAGTTAGCGGAACTTCAGTAATGTTGTCAGAATTATAGAGAAAACAAGAGGAAATAAAATGATTATTAAAATGACTACCCATTTGTCTTCTGTCACTTACTCTGACACCTTCAACAAGTATACTAGGTGGGAGATTGACTGAATTACAGCAAGCGGACAAAGATTTGATGATTTTCCAAAACTTCTTTGGGTGTTTGAGGTTTTCAGTTGACTTTCCGAAGGAGAGCGGTAAATTGATTTCTTAGTTGTCTAAAATTCAACCAATCTGCTTCTAACCCTGACTTGCGTGCCCTGGCCCATGCAGCATTACGCTCATGCAATACATCTGACAGGTCCGTTGTAAACCACTGATTGTCACTTCCTTTAACCCTAAATTTTCTAAAAGGGGCATGTTTGTTTTCTTGAAAATATTTCCAAGCCAGTTCAACATTATCAAAAAGAGCAATTCTATCCCAGTTAAAAAGATGCAAGTCATGTAAAAAAGCTTGCGTGTCAAATAATTTCATATTACGTTTTTCAACAAGACGAGGCTTGCTTTTAGGAATCCGTGTGTCTCGCACTACTGCAATCACACAATGATCACTCACATCATTAGGGAAAACACCAGATGCAACAAATTTAAAGGGCATATTTGTTAGAATTAAGTCAATGAGTGTAGCTTTTTGAGGGCATTTAGGATTAGGTCTTGTAGGTGAGTTAATTAATTGTGTTAAATTTAGAGATTCACACTGTGCTTTCAAAGAGTCAGACACAGATGAGAGCCAGTCCCAGTTCAAATCACCAACCATCACTATTTCATTGTATGTCAGTTGAGACAGAAGCTTCACAAGAGTAGATAGGGAATTACTAGGGGCAGATGGAGGCATATAACACCCCACTAGCATAATGTGGTGATTTCTAGCTAATTCAATTTCAAGTGCTAACAGTTCAAGTTCTTTACTTACTGATTCAGAGAGCACTAATTTAACATCAAACCTCTGCTTAATATATATAGCCACTCCACCACCTTTTCTTTGTCGGTCAGTACGATAGACATTATAGCCATGAATGTAAATATCTTTATCAAGCACAGATTGTTTAAGTCAAGTTTCAGATAAGACTACAATATCAGCATTTGTTGAGTTTATCCAGATCTTAATCATATCCAGGCAGGCCGATGGTGGAAGGAATTTTATTTGGCATTGAAACAGGCACTTACTTTGTATTGACGAATGATGAAGAAGACACAGTTGATCAATATATCAAAATGATGGACCAGACTGTAATGACTTAGAAGACAGTAAAAGACTACCGTATTTTACAGATTATAAGGCGCACTTAAAATAATTTTTTCCCCCTCAAAACTCAATGGTGCGCCTTATAACCCAGTGCTCCTAATGTATAATGTAGAATAATTCTGGTTTTGCTTACCGACCTTGAAGCAATTTTATTTGGTACATGGTGTAATGATAAGTGTGACCAATAGATAGTATTCAAACATGAGAGATATGTGTAGACTGCACTATGATGGAATATGACTCAAGTAAACACCAACATTTTATATGTTCCATTGAAAATATAGAACATTACACACGGCGCTCAAAATGTTTTAGTACGACTTTGGTAAGCTATGAAGCCGCACCGCCTGATGGATTGTCGGTGCATTAAACATACAAGTATTATTATGGTGTGTGTATAAGGTAAGACATATTATCTGGCGTTGTGTTTCGCAATATTATGCAAAAGAAACTTTTCTTACCTTCTGGTAACTGCTGATATGTATTTGGGATCTGCATAAATCCTGAAAAATTGCGTGCATCCGCCTTTGTAGTCCGTGGCGACACCGTAGTCGATAAGCTTCTTCTTTTTCTCTACCTTCTTATGTGGCATTCATCTTCCGCTGTTGCCATTTCTAGTAAAGTATTTTAAAGTAGCGTAAAGTGAGCCACGTAAATAAGACCGCCCACAAAACGGCAAATCCGAAAGCGACTGTCAGAAAGCGGCTTGAAGATGATCTGTAAAACATAATCTATGCAACATTTTGACCAAATAACCACCATTACAAGGAAGTGTTTTCAATTTACAAAAAATTAATATATAATATGATTCCTTTAATGCGCCCTATAATCCGGTGCGCCTTATATATGAAAAAAGATCAGAAATAGACCATTCATCAGCAGTGCACTTTACAATCAGGTGACGCTATGGTCCCGAAAATACGGTACAAAAAGTTTATTTCCAACTCACCCTGCCATCACAATCCATGCCACCCGCACCGCAGGTGTATGTGCCTAATATGATGAAAACACCACTCCCACAGTGCAACCCACAACCAACCAGTGCAGCGGGAAGGTGACCAATCTTATCCACACAAACAACTTAGAGAAATAGCAAGTGTGGCTTCTACAACGTGTGCATTTGAGCACTGCTCAGTGACAAATTTGATTGGCCAAAATGTGCGGGGTAAATTGCTGGGATTGAACAAAGTAGCAAAGCCTCGCATAATTCACAGGGTTTTGCAAGAATTAGCATTAATTAGCATGCATCGATGTGATTGCAACTTGGTGAAGTGGTGAACTGTTCTTATATGACTTATCTAACTTTTAGCCTAAGTCAGGGGTGCCCATTATGTCGATCGCAAGCTACCGGTCGATCGCGGAGGGTTTGTCAGTCGATCGGCAGCCAGCCATTAAAAAAATAGACCTAAAAATGATCGATCATCAATCTTCACTAAAATGTCACTTTCGTCACTTGATTGACATTCACAGCACCTGAGGGTCTTTTGAGATGACGCTGGCTGCTGCGGGCTCATTATTAAGAAAAAATTACCGACAGGAAGGCGAGAAACACTTTTAATTTCAACAGACTCTCGCGCCGTACCTGCCGTCAAAACTCTATAAAGACCGACTGCACAGTTCCTGTTTTCACAATAAAAGCGGTGCTTCATCCTGCCTGCGCTAACAACAGAGTCTCAGAAAGGTAGCGCACACAAGCTAGCAAGCTACGAAGTTTGCCGCAATGTATTTATTGTAAAGGGTATAAAAACGAGTATTGAAGCTGGACAAATAAAATGCCAAAAACCAACCACTTTCATGTGGTATTGGACAGAAAGGAGGACTTTTTTTCTCCTCCATTTGAAAATGCGTACTCTCTGATTCCAATCAATGCAAGTCATCAGAATCAGGTAATACACCAACTTATATTCTTGTCTTCATGAAAGAAAGGAATCTATGTGTTAAACATGCTTGTATTATCATTAAACACCTTTAACTTGTTGACAAAAATGTATCTTTCATAAATAAATAAATATAAATGATATATATGAATGAGGTAAATCCCCTCGACTTGGTCAATTGAAAAGTAGCTCGCCTGCAGAAAAAGTGTGGGCACCCCTGGCCTAAGTCATAGTTTTCTGCCAAAGCTTCCAGCATCCAGCAAGTATTCATAAATCTGCAGGAGAGAATTGTTTAGTTTGACATTTTTATTGTCTTCTAGGTTGACGTACGGCCATGCCGGCACCTTGCATCACGGTGTGGTCTACATTTCCGGCGGACATGATTGTCAGATCGGACCGTTTCGCAAAGATGTCCTGTGCTATGATCCATTGGCGGATGGCGACGTGTGGGTGGAATGCCAACCCATGGCGCTGGCTCGGTGCTGGCACTGCATGGCCTCCCTCAAGAATCTAATCTACGCCATCGGAGGCAGCAACGACCACGAGGATACCAGTGAGCGATTTGACATTCTGCAGGTGGAGTCCTACAACACACACAGCCAACAATGGACTCATGTGGCACCCCTTCTGTTGCCAAACAGTGAGGCGGCCCTGGCGGTGTGGGCCGAGAGGATTTATGTGCTGGGCGGTTACAGCTGGGAGAAAATGAACTTCTCTGGGACCACTCAAGTGTACAATCCTGATGAAGATGTGTGGTCCACAGGGCCTGACTTGCCTAAACGCATCGCAGGCTCCTCAGCTTGTGTGTGCGCCATTAAAGCTCCTTTTACATCTCTGAATCCAGAAGGGATCAAAAGTTGACAAGTGGGCCCCATCATGTCCAATTATGTTAAGATGTGAACATCAAATCTTTAATATTAGATTAGAACATATATATATTCTTTTTTCACTGCTTGCCTTTTCGTGAACATACATTCCAGAAAAACGTAAAAAAGTGGAAAGTTGAAATGTTGATCATACATACGACTGGTTCATGTTGACAAGTTGTCGACATTACCAAACTATTTATTGCTTGCAGATTTACGTACTTTTCGGAAAGAACTTGATTGTTGATTTTTTTCTTCATTCTTGCATCCAGAATCCAGGCTAATATTGCTATGCTTCTATTTTGAAGTTGACTTTTCGCTGAACAGGAAGTTACAGTAGCAGTAGCCCAGGGTGACGGTTCAATTCCTGCTGCTGACCAAAAAAGTACATTGCAGCTTGTTAGAGAGATGCTAGGTTGTATCTTCAAGTGCTACAGGTACTTTTGAATTACAACTTTGGCACTTATTCTTTCAGTTTTGTGGCAACTACTGAACACATCACGGTTACACAGCAAAAATTGTGGAGTGGAAACACAGGAGTTGCTTTATAAAAATATAAAAACTACAAAATGAAGACAGTCAAAATATTAATGATGTACACTTGTTCTAAAAGTAAATAAAAATATATACATTTACCTGTAAAAAAATTCAGAATATTTATTCCATATTAGGGATGGGTACCTAATTCAGTACATTATTCTGTCAGTTTTACCGGGTATCGATTTACATTAAATCAAACGATACCATATTGTCATACCTTTGTTGCAAGTAGGGATGTCCGATAATGGCTTTTTGCCAATATCCGATATTCCGATATTGTCCAACTCTTTAATTACCTATACCAATATCAACCGATATAAATTGATACCGAAATATACAGTCGTGGAATCAACACATTATTATGCCTAATTTGGACAACCAGGTATGGGGAAGATAAGGTCCTTTTTAAAAATAATAATAAGATAAATAAATAAAAAACATTTTCTTGAATAAAAAAGAAAGTAAAACAATATAAAAACAGTTACATAGAAACTAGTAATTAATGAAAAGTAGTCAAATTAACTGTTAAAGGTTAGTACTATTAGTGGACCAGCAGCACGCACAATCATGTGTGCTTACGGACTGTATCCCTTGCAGACTGTATTGATATATAATGTAGGAACCAGAATATTAATAACAGAAAGAAACAACCCTTTGGTGGGAATGAGTGTAAATGGGGGAGGGAAGTTTTTTGGGTTGGTGCACTAATTGTAAGTGTATCTTGTGTTTTTTATGTTGATTTAATAAAAAATAAAATAATCATTTTAAAAAAACGATACCGATAATAAAAAAATCAATACCGATAATTTCCGATATTACATTTTAAAGCATTCATCGGCCGATAATATCGGCAGACCGATATTATCAGACATCTCTAGTTCCAAGTGATGTCTTGTCTGGTTGCAGACTCAAATTTAAAAACTTTCAAGAAATAAGACATTTTCTCTTTGGCATTCATCGAAGGCGGACACTTTCCCCTCCTCCTTGCCTCTCCTGCTTGCTTCTTTGTTTTGTCTTGTCTTAACTTTCTTGTATCCTCTTTTTGCACTGCTCTCCAAATTGAATTGATCAACTAGTCACTCAATGAACTTGACAAGATCTCTGGGTTCGGGGGGACCTGCTTGTCCTGGGGAACCAGTTGTTGCTAGACACACAGACTTGTGGGAGAAGCAGAGTGCCGCGCGCATGGCGACCCTTTCATTCGAGGACAATGAAGATATCTACCGTTTCGGAATCATGATAATAGAACATCTGCTGATTGGAGTAAGCGTTGCCCTGGTTTATCGACAAATTAAAAGATGCTGGCAGCTGTTCAAAGTACCCTAAAGCTGCCACAAATGATTGAAGGATGCGAGCAGAACTCTGGGTACTCTTGACTTTTTGGGATCTAAATCGCAAACTGGACAACAGCTTGGAGACGCCATCTGCTCCGCATGGCGAAGTATGATGAATTTAAGGACCAGAAATAGACATAGTGAAACGTTTAAATTAGTTTTTGCTTGCTCAAACACAAACATTCTAATCTGGATTATTTTCCCTGGCTGCAAGTGACATGGCTTTGAGACCTCCCTAAAGGACAGAGCAGTGAAGACACAACAAATTCCTTCCTTGTCGCTCACACCTGTTGTTTTTTTACTTTTGTTGGACTGACTGGCTGTTATAGAGATTGCAGCAGAAAATACACAGAAAATACACGTCACACGAACCCATATCCCAGGCTTTCGATGCTTCACCCCATGTGGTATGATGGAAAACGGAGCATCGCCCCTAGTGGCTGGCAGCTTCGGGCCTGATGCCTGCCCCCTAACTCGAGGTGGCAAGCCTCGAGTTGTATGTCATAAAATGTATATGTGCTTTGCTATAGAGTGTTTTTCCTGATCTTTAACTACCACCAAGCTGCTTGCTTTTTTCACCTCTTCTTCCCCCCATGTTTATCATTTTCCCCACCTTTTACGGCGTGCCACCCTAACGCGGACCTATCAGCGTTCCTGTTCTGTCACAATGTACATACCGTATTTTCCGGACCATAGGGCGCACCGGATTATAAGGCGCACTGCCGATGAATGGTCTATTATTGATCTTTTTTTAAAATAAATTAGGCGCATTAAATGAGTCATATTGTTATAATTTTTTTCGAAATGTAAAACACTTCCTTGTGGTTTACATAACATGTAATGGTGGTTCTTTGGTCAAAATGTTGCATAGATTATGTTTTACAGATCATCTTCAAGCCGCTTTCTGACAGTCGCTTCCGGATGCACCGTTATGTGGGCGGTCTTATTAACGTGGCTCGCCTTCGACAGCGTCTTCTCCCTGTCATCTTAGTTGTAGCGGTGTAGCGTGCAAGGACGGGAGTGGAAGAAGTGTCAAAAGATGGAGCTAACTGTTTTAATAACATTCAGACTTTACTTAAATCAATATCAGAGCCGCATCTCCTCATCTGAAAACAACCACACTGGAAATGTGTCCTGTGAAAAACCGTCCAACCGGAATTCTAATAAAATTCCTTAAGTGAATAATCTAAACTCACTATACCGGTAAGTTTTAGCGCTTTCATGGCGAGTTTACTGACAGATATAAGTAAGAACTTTACACTACTTTATATTAGAAATGGCAACAGCGGAGGATGAATGTACCATAACAAGAAGATAGAGAAAAAGAAGAAGCTTATCGACTACGGGGTCGTCCTGGACTACAAAGGCGGAAGCGCACAATTTTTCAGGATTTACGCAGATCCCAAATACAGATCAGCAGGTACCAGAAGGTAAGAAAAGTTGCTTTTGCATAATATTGCGAAACAAAACGCCAGATAATGTCTTACCTTATACACACATAATAATAATACTTGTATGTTTAATGCGCCGACAATCCATCAAGCGGTGCGGCTTCATAGCTTACCAAAGTCGTACTAAAACATTTTGATAGATTTTTGAGCGCCGTGTGTAATGTTCTATATTTTATGGAACATTTAAAATGTTGGTGTTGTTTACTTGAGACCCATCATAGTGCAGGCTACACTTATCTCTTATGTTTGACTGCCATCTACTGGTCGCACTTATCATTACACTATGTACCCATGATGTTATGATGACTCAAAACTGGTTGAACTTAATGAATAATTTGTTAGAATGCAAACTGCTTAGATCAGTGGTCCCCAACCAGCGGTCTGGGGTCCGGTACCGGTCCGTGATGCATTTGCTACAGGGCCGCACAGAAACATTCATTTATAAACGATCGCATTTTCGGCGGCTTAACTTTCGCCTGTCCCATTAGACACACCACAAAGCATGTTCTTCGATGTATAATATGCTCTAGCTTCTGATAGGAAGTCACTATTTGTTATATCTTTGTTACAATGAGACAATACACAATAATGAACATTTAGCATGTAGTATATACATCAACCTGCCGTGGACCATCGCAAAGAAACAAGCCCAGGGCTCTCACTAATTCAGTGTTGTGGTAAATTGTATTTTTCATGCACTTATTTTTGCTGTATTTATCTACCACACGTGAAAAGCCGGTCCGTGGAAATATTGCCTCCATTAAACCAGTTCCTGGTGCCGAAAAGGTTGGGGACACTTGGCCTTAGATAAATCAAGTCTTGCACCGCAAATCATCTTTTTTACATCCCAATGGTGTCCAGGGGAAAACTGGACCACCAAAGTACCATATATAAACAAATATAAGAGAATTAATGTACTGTTTGGTTCAGGCAAATCAAATATTTAATAACCAAACACTGGTTTGTATTCTATGGTTGATGTATGAAATATGTTAGCAAGTGTTTCTTTTTTACTTATTAGTTTGTCACATTGTGTTTTGTGGCAGTTTTGTGTTTAGCTTCAGAGCATATTGTTTTTTATTCTAGTTTTCTTTGGATATATTTTTGACTTATTTTAGATGAAGAAAATTGTAAGTACAAATGTCACTATCAAAGTTATAACTTTACAGAATGTTTACAATGAAAACACAAGTCAAATACAATTTAAGCGTTCACCTACTGTATTTCAGAATAATGTGTGTAATTTTGAAATATTCTGATCCAGTCTAACTACTGTAGTAAATTTTTTCCCATGATGGATCCTTGGGGATTTCAGGGGTCCTTTGGTTGCCATATTGAGTAATTCCCAGCAAGCAGTTGTTTACGTTTTGCTTTGTTACACTATAACTAAAAGGATGGAGATAGTTCACTGGCATGGACCCATTCCCTTTTCGCAGTTATTTGCAGATTAGAAGAAATTAGTTTCAAACAAACATTTTCTAGTGAGAGGAGGAATTTTCCTTATTTCATATGCAAATGTTGACAGCAATGAAAAGAGCGTCAAATGGCGCGTCAACATTCTTAAGAAATATATTCCAATACAAAAATACCAATAGAAATAGTACTGTTGATAATGAATAATACAATAATCACCTCTATTATCAACAATACAATCGTTTCAAATGTAACAATACATATATGTAATGATAACTTGAAATACAAAAGAAAGCAGATAAATGGAGGGGAAGAAAGAGAAGCGAACTGTATTAACCTTGTAGATTGTTATAGTAACAATAGGTTAAGCTTTGTCAGTGTACCGTGTTTTTCCCCAAGGGGAACAACATTACTGTATGTTTGATGAAACGCGATTATATACATGAGTGTATGTATGCATATGTGCTTGTATATGTACTGTATATGTATGTTTGTACAGTGATGTATATGTACAGTATGTGTATATGTATGTTTGTACATTGAAGGTGCGTGTGGATGTATGTGGGAGCGTAGGAACGTATGTATGTGAGTAAGTACCAATGTGTGCGAGTATGTATTAAAGAATGAATATACATATGTATGTTGTGGAGTCTCGGCTAGAAACCCCCGATCAGGTAAAAGTTTCCACAGGCCCAGCAGCCACAGTGACGGCAGAGCTCAACACAGCAGGAGGAGGCGAAGCCTGGGCAGTGTCATTGAGTGGAGGTACTGTATGTCCCAAATTTACTCCTCAATAAGCATGATTGTCAGCACCTTCTCAGAGCACACTTGCTCTGAGTCGGGTAATCCAAACGTTGGCTATTTAAAGGCCTACTGAAATGAATTTTTAAAATTTAAACGGGGATAGCAGATCCATTCTATGTGTCATACTTGATCATTTCGCGATATTGCCATATTTTTGCTGAAAGGATTTAGTAGAGAACATTGACGATAAAGTTCGCAACTTTTGGTCGCTGATAAAAAAAAAAGCCTTGCCTGTACCGGAAGTAGCGTGACGTCGCAGGTTGAAAGGCTCCTCACATTTCCCCATTGTTTTCAATGATGGCTTCCAGCAGCGAGAGCGATTCAGGCCGAGAAAGCGACGATTACCCCATTAATTTGAGCCAGGATGAAAGATTTGTGGATGAGGAACGTGAGAGTGAAGGATTAGAGGCAGTGCAGGACGTATCTTTTTTCGCTCTGACCGTAACTTAGGTACAAGGGCTCATTGGATTCCACACTCTCCTTTTTCTATTGTGGATCACGGATTTGTATTTTAAACCACCTCGGATACTATATCCTCTTGAAAATGAGAGTCGAGAACGCGAAATGGACATTCACAGTGACTTTTATCTCCACGACAATACATCGGCGAAGCACTTTAGCTACGGAGCTAACGTGATAGCATCGTGCTTAACTGCATATAGAAACAGACGAAATAAGCCCTTGACTGGAAGGATAGACAGAAGATCAACAATACTACCAAACTCTGGATCTGTAACCACACGGTTATTGCTGTACCTCCTGGCGAAGCCTGGCACTGCTGTTGCTAACGACGCCATTGAAGCTAACTTAGCTACGGGACCTTAACAGTGCTATGCTAAAAACATTAGCTCTCCACCTACGCCAGCTCTCATCTGCTCATCAACACCCGTGCTCACCTGCGTTCCAGCGATCGACGGCGCGACGAAGGACTTCACCCAATCATCGATGCGGAGACAGAGGAAGTCAAGGTAGTCAAGGTAGTCACGGTAGCGCGTCTGCTATCCAACTCAAAGTCTTCCTGGTTGTGTTGCTGTAGCCAGCCGCTAATACACCGATCCCACCTACAGCTTTCTTCTTTGCAGTCTCCATTGTTAATTGAACAAATTGCAAAAGATTCACCAACACAGATGTCCAGAATACTGTGGAATTTTGCGATGAAAACAGAGCTGTTTGTATTGGGATACAATGGTGTCTGAATACTTCTGCTTCAACCCTTGACGTCACGCGCAAACGTCATCATACCTAGACGTTTTCAGCCGGAAGTTTCCCGGGAAATTTAAAATTGCACTTTATAAGTTAACCCGGCCGTATTGGCATGTGTTGCAATGTTAAGATTTCATCATTGATATATAAACTATCAGACTGCGTGGTCGGTAGTAGTGGGTTTCAGTAGGCCTTTAAGCTCAGAGCTCTGTCTGAGCTACTGGTCTAGCGGCCTCCGGGCCCCTCCCCTTCGACGAGGGAAGCAACGAGTCTGCCGACCTGCCGCCTCAACCCAGAGGACTGCCTGTCCAGCCTTCCGGCCCAGCACTGAGGGACCCCCCTCTGAGAGCTCTGCGTCGGAGAGAGAGGACACAGGAGGGGAGACTCCTCTGCTGAACCAGGACCCCTTTGCCGAGTTCCCAGGGGTTGAGGCTGCAGCTACAGCCCAAAGGGGAGAGTTTGCCATTGCACAGTGGTCTGATCGGAATCTGGAGGCTGCCCGTCGTGATGTCGCCACCATAGATGGCCAGCTGTCTCCAGGGGGGAGGAACTTAACCTGGCCCCACTTCGTTGTAAAGAATGGACTAATGTATAGAGGGACCAAAGCTAAGGGGGGAAGCTCATTGAACAACTACTCGTACCAAAGAACTATGTGTCTCAAGTCATGTATCTAGCGCACACCCACCAGTTAGGGGCCCATTTGGGGGTCCAGAAAACCTACAACCGAGTGGTCGTCCACTTTTACTGGCCTGGTGTGAAGCGTGCCGTAGAAGAGTTTTGTCAGTCTTGTCCGGAGTGTCAGAAAACGGTGCCCCGGCCTCTGCTCCGAAACCCGCTGATCCCACTCTCCATCCTCTCCCCGCCCTTTTCACGGATTGCTATGTACATCGTGGGGCCACTACCTAAATCAGCCCGGGGACACCGCTATACTCTGGTAATACTCGACTATGATACTCGTTACTCAGAGGCTGTCCCCTTACGCACTGCCAATGCTCGTACGCGGCAGCCTTTCTGGATGACATCATAATCCACAGTGTCCCGAGCGAATCGGCGAATCCCAAGAATGTCGTCTGGGCTGGAAGGAAGCTCTTAAAGCACGAGAGGAATTACTCGACAGTGAAAAAGGAATGCTTGGCTGTGAAGTAGGTCATACACCACTTGCGGTACTACCTGTGGGGCAGGAAATTCACCCTGGTCACCGACGTTGCGCCTCTCAAGTGGATGGCAACAAACAAGGATCGCAATGACAGTGTCACCAAGTGTTCGTGGAACTCCAGGACTACAAATTCAAAGTCGAGCACCGCCCTGGGAAAGAGATGCGGCACGCCGATGCCATGTCCCGCCTACACGAGCAAGAGGATCTCTAAGCTCCTGGCCCGAGTAAGGAGCTTGGGGGGGGTATGTGGAGTCTCGTCTAGAAACCCCCGATCAGGTAAAAGTTCCCACAGGCCCAGCAGCCACAGTGACGAGCAACACAGCGGGAGGAGGCGGAGCCTGGGCAGTGTCATTGAGTGGCGGTATGTCCCAAATTTACTCCTCAATCAGCATGATTGTTAGCACCTGCTCGGAGCACAGCTGCTCAGCGCACACCTGCTCTGAGTCAGGCAATCCAAATGTTGGCTATTTAAGCTCAGAGCTCTGTCTCACTGTGTCGCTGGCTCTCCTCAGAGAAGGAACCCCTGCATCGGGCGGTAAGCTAAACTCCACTGTCTCCTCCGTCGAACATTTACCATGTTTTTGGGAATCTGACTAATAGTCGTCTCTGTCTCCTTTGCAGGCAAACTAGCCCTGCACATGAGTACATGATGAGCATTCCTATGTGCTATCAGAAATAACAGGTTAAAGTGAACCTACGGTGTGATTTTGATTTGAAAGCCCCGATAGGGAAGAACTTTCTTTGCCATTCAAAGGAAACGCCCCCTTGAATAAACAGCGCTGAGTGGGTTTTGTACCTGCAACCACTGCTTCTGTGTGCTGGTTTGGGTTCAGACTTTACAATGTATAATTGTGAGTATGTATGTCTCCCAGTGTGTGTGGGAGCCAAAGTACAGCCCCAGCCAGCCAGAGAGCCCAACCCAAAACAGCAGGTGCAGTGCCTAGGAATAAGGGACCACCAGCCCTACTCAGCCAGGCTGGCCAGCGACAGGAACCCCAGAGCCGTGCCTACTGTGCCATAGACACACGCGCCCGGACGAGGACAAGGCACGGGAGAAGCAAGGGACATTCAGGTCAGCGAGATACCACAACCCACGCGGGCAGAAAGGCAGGATGCCCCGCCCCGAGGGGCCCAGAAACTCCCCGCAGCCAGACGGGAAGACTGCCCTCAGCAACAGGGCCCCCACGAGCCCAACCCCCCCCCCCCCCCCGGCGCACGGAGGGTCCTGCCCCAGGCCGCCCAACCCAAGTTGGCTGCTGCAGGACCGCTCAGCACGAGACCACGGGAATCACCAACCCCACCTGCAGGGACCCCAACGATGGAGATGGAACATCCAGCAACTGCCCTGGCGATTCCTCCCCCCGAGGGAAGAAAACAGTTAATAAATAAATAAAAAAGATCACATCGCTGACACACAAGGTCACTATCCCAGCAGCTGGCCGACTTGCAGCACAGCGGAATTCTTTGCAGCGCACCAAGCTGCCACAATAGATGCAGGGACTAGACCCAGCAGGCCCCAACCAAGACAGCCATTCGGAAGGGGAGGACAGTGGGACCCAGGCTGCAGTAGCCTGGGGCGTCGACCCCCACCGGGCAAGCAGGCCCCGAGAGTGCCCCTCCAAAAAATATATATGTATATATTTATATACATACACACACACATACAGTATATGCATATACACACATACACACACATGCATTCATTCACATACACATATACATACTGTACCTACATCCATCCATACATATACATTCCTAGATCCATCCATACATACACATATACACACATATATAACAATAATAACAACATATACACACACACACACACATATATATATATATATATATATATATATATATATATATATATATATATATATATATATATATATATATATATATATATATATATATATATATATATAAACCAACAAATCCATACACAAGCCGGCGGGGCAACGATCAAGCCCTGGCACCTACTTTTTACCGAGAACCAGCCGATCACCTCAACCCCCGCCGCAGATCCGGCGGCGCACCCCCCTCCTCCCTAGGGACAACCACCGACAAGCCCGCACCCAGACGACGGCACGACACCTGGCATGAAGGACGGCACGGCAGAGCAGGAGAGCAGGCTCGGGCCGACACCCGACAAGCCAACCAACATAACAACAAACCAAAACGAAGTCGGCAAGTTCGCCAGCCCCGACAACCACCATGGGCACGCGCTGCCACAAGTCACAAAATCGGCCACCCTCACGCACCAGATGCAGCAGCCACGGGCGCCCACAAACAAACAGCAGCTGCAATACCCCAGACAACCAGCACCACTCGATCAAATCTGTTGACCGACAACCAGTCGCCAACAGGGTCATGGAGGCCAGCTCGCCAGTCAGCCCAAACTCCAACCTGCAAACAAGAGATATCAACACCTCTCCCACCAAAACACTCCACTCCCCAACCCAAACCCACACGAACACACCACCCCCCAAACAAGCGAGACACTGAACCCATACCAAATAAGAAGGCCGCACGTCCACCGCATCAAGTCACCGACACAGACCCCTCAGCGCAAGGCCGGACCAGATAGGCATTGACCCCGCACAACAGGAAGCGAAAGCCGTGCGACACCACACACAAAAAAAAAAATTGTATTACATTTTTAAAAATAATATAAATGAGAACCTCACACTCTCACCGAGGTGTCTGCCCGGTAATGGCAGGGCACTAGACCGCAGTCCCCGGAGCCCACGCCAGCCAAGGAGGGAATGAGGGGTGCGCCACACTCCCAAACCCCAACCCACCCGTGCATGTGATGTGGGAGTGTATAAAGCCCCCAGAGTGTCTACTGTGTAGTTAAAATTAGGAGGTCAGCCATTACAGCCGACCTCCTGTCCCTTTTGGTGTGTGTACTATAGCGTGAGGGAGATATGTATGCTTGTGGAGACAAAATTGGGGAACATCAAGGCCGTGGTGGGTTCCTATTAGGGCTGTGAATCTTTGGGTGTCCCACGATCCGATTCAATATCGATTCTTGGGGTCACGATTCGATTCAAAATAAAAAAAATTTCAATTCAACACGAGTCTCAATTCAAAAACGATTTTTTTTCCCGATTCAAAACGATTCTCTATTCATTCAATACATAGGATTTCAGCAGGATCTACCCCAGTCTGCTGACATGCAAGCAGAGTAGTAGATTTTTGTAAAAAGCTTTTATAATTGTAAAGGACAATGTTTTATCAACTGATTGCAATGATGTAAATTTGTTTTAACTATTAAATGAACCAAAAATATGACTTATTTTATCTTTGTGAAAATATTGGACTAAGTGTGTTGTCAACAGTGTTGGGACTAACGCGTTACAAAGTAACGCGTAACGCGTTACTGTAACGCCGTTAGTTTCGGCGGTAAATAGTAATCTAACGCGTTATTTTTTATATTCAGTAACTCAGTTACCGTTACCACATGATGCGTTACTGCGTTATTTTACGTTATTTTTATGTAGTATCGGCTAGAAACAGAGGATCTGAGTGTGTTTTATTGTAGCGGCGTGCATCTGATTCTTCCTCTGCGCTCTGTGTGTGTGTGTGTCTGGGTGTGGGTGGGAAGGGAGGGGAGGGGAGGGGGGTGCGCAATACAACGTAAACCGTTGGCCAACCAAAATTTAACCACGGAACACTATACGACTACCGTATTTCCTTGAATAGCCGCAGGGGCGCTAATTAATTTAAAACCTCTTCTCACTCCTGCGCTTACCAAAAGTATGCGGGATGGGCAAGCATGCGCTAATTATTTTAAAACCTCTTCTCACTCCGGCGCTTACCTTATCATGAAAAGCACATTTAATTAAAAAAAACGTTATTATGGTCTTACCTTTACTTATAAATGATGTCCATCTGCAGCTGCTTCTGATCAAAGGCAGTCTTCCTTATCTTTCTTCAGTTTTAAAAGTCTCTGGAGACATTCCTTTAATTATTACCTCCTGCTTCGATTGAAAGTCCAGTTTAGAAAACTGTTTTATTTTAGATATGTAATCCTCCATGGTAAAAGTGCAAGCAAACGATTGCGGCTCACGCATGCTGCTTGTTGTCTTCTTCTGCAGCACCTGTCTTCTGCAGTACTGGTAGTCGCAAGAAGGATCACTAGCGCCCTCTACCACCAGGAGGCGGGAGTCATTTAATGCGCTAAATATTTTGCGAAACGAGTTTGACCCGGCTGTAATTCTAGGCAGGCGAATACTATATTCCCGGCGGCAATTCAAGGAAGTACGGTATATGGTATAGTGTTCTGTGGTTACTTTTTGGTTGGCCAAGCGGATGTGACGACAGGCTGTCCTCACTCAGGTCTGCACGGACCTGGAGGGAGCGTGCCTTAAGTCCGGCTGGAAATCAGGAGAAATTTGGGAGAATGGTTGTCCCAGGGAGAGGCACTGAAATTCGGGAGGGTTGGCAAGTACGAGATATTCTCACTTCTTTTCTTTTGTCGAGCACAAAGAAAATAACATTTTAGTTAAATGTAAGTTGTGTCTTGAATCAAAGATCCCGTCTACTGCCCAAAACAACAATTAAAATCTGCCTGGTTAGACTTTGTGTATGTCACATGTGCCTACCTTAGGTGAAGCCAGGTTTACAGCTATATTGTTGATTGAACTTTTATTAGTAGATTGCACAGTACAGTACATATTCCGTACAATTGACCACTAAATGGTAACACCCCAATAAGTTTTTCAACTTCTTTAAGTCGGGGTCCACTTAAATTTATTCATGATACAGATATATACTATCAAATATATACTAACATCATAATACAGTCATCACACAAGATAATTATCAGAGTATATACATTAAATTATTTACATTATTTACAATCCGGGGTGTGGGATATGGAGGGGGGTTGGGGGGAGGGGGTAGGTTTGGTTGGTATCAACACTTCAGTCATCAACAATCAGCATCAACAATTGCATCATCAGAGAAATGGACATTGGAACAGTGTAGGACTGACTTGGTAGGATATGTACGGCAAGTAGTGGACACAGAGAGAGAGACCAGAAAATATAAGAAAAAGTGTCTACATTTGATTATTTACAATCCGAAGAGGTATTATGTGGAAGGGAGGGTGTTAGTTTAGGGTTGTAGTTGCCTAGAGGTGTTCTTTTAGTGCGGTTTTGAAGGAGGATAGAGATGCCCTTTATTTTACACCTGTTGGGAGTGCATTCCATATTAATGTGGCATAAAAAGAGAATGAGTTAAGACCTTTGTTAGTTCGGAATCTGGGTTTAACGTGGTTAGTGTTAGTGTTATTATGCTGTTTGTTACTTATGTATGTAATGTTGCAGCTATTTAAAATAGTTTTGTCAATTTGTTCTGGCCTGAAATAAATTGGCCCTTTGAAACATATCGTTGTCTTTGTGTGTTGTATGTAGACCACATTGCTTAGCAGAGTTCAGTGATGCAAATGCATGTCAAGTTGATCAACACATTGTATTATTCTCCAGTGCAATAACAGTACTGAAATGAAGGCTAAAAGGGCATTAATGGGAGCTTTAAAAAAAAAAAAGTAGAAGAAGTAACTAAATAGTTACTTTTCACAGTAACACATTACTTTTTGGTGTAAGTAACTGAGTTAGTAACTGAGTTACTTTTTAAATAAAGTAACTAGTAACTGTAAGTAGTTACTGGTTTTCAGTAACTAACCCAACACTGGTTGTCAAGCTTATGAGATGCGATGCAAGTGTAAGCCACTGTGACACTATTGTTCTTTTTTTTTAATTTTTATAAATGTCTAATGATAATGTCAATGAGGGATTTTTAATCATTGCTATGTTGAAATTGTAACTAATATTGATACTGTTGTTGATAATATTCATTTTTGTTTCACTACTTTTGGTTTGTTCTGTGTCGTGTTCGTGTCTCCTCTCAATTGCTCTGTTTATTGCAGTTCTGAGTGTTGCTGGGTCGGGTTTGGTTTTGGAATTGGATTGCATTGTTATGGTATTGCTGTTTTATTAGATTGATTAATAAAAAAAAAAATATTAAAAAATTGTTTTTAAAAAAAATAATTTTTTTTAAAAATGAGAATCGATTCTGAATCGCACAACGTGAGAATCGCAATTCGAATTCGAATCGATTTTTTCCCACACACCTAGTCCCTATCATGCCAAGCCCCCCAAACCTTGAGTGTTTGGGGGCTTGGGTCCCAGGCTGAACCACAACAATTATTATTACCATTGCATGTATAGCTATATTTACATTTATACCTGCATACTAACCTCACTAAAAATCTCATTCAAAACATTAATTAATCATTAAATGATTTTTTTTTTAAAGTTTATATTCCAACAATATAAAATAGGAACAATAATGTTCGCTGCCCTCTGTTTTTGTCTGGGATATACTGAAGTATGTCCACACATGTTGTCTCCACTCCAGACAAGCGCGTAGGCCAACTTCCTGCTTATGTCATCACAACATCCTGTTTCTGCAGTGTTGTTTTGTGATAAAAGTTTTTTATAAAGGTTTGTACTGCATTTTTGTTGCTTGTCTTTTCGGCACACACCCAGGTTGTGAAAAGTAAATGTACGCCTGGTAATACACTGTTCTTTACAACCACAAACCAAATCTTGTTTGGGGCCATAGCAAGCCTGCAGAATTAGGAAACAAATTACTTTACTGAACAATGGAGGGATGACAAGCAGGTTGGTGCCATGTTTGCTGCTTCAGGACATGCAAGGAAACTGCGGACTCACCACATGAGACCAATAATGACCAGAGAAAGACTGAACAAAAACAAGGAAGTCATGATTAGTGGTGCTGGGAAAATGGATTCATGTCTTAATCATGATTCTTATTATGATTCTGGATCAATTAATTAATTCATTTTCATTTTTTGTATCAAATAATATGTTGCGGGAATCAGTTTGAATCGAGACTCTTACTGAACCGAGAATCGTCTTGAATTGAAAATCAGTTTGAATCGAGAAACGTTTTGAATCGACATTCGCTCTAAATCAATGCAGTTTGAATGAAGAATTGTTTTGAATCAAGAATCATGAATCATTTTAAATTGAGAAAGTGTTGTCTATTCGGGCTCCAGTACTCTGGAATGCCCTCCTGGTAACAGTAGAAGCATTACAGACGACCTCCTGTCATTTGTATATTCTAGCCTTTAAATAGACCCCCCTTTTAGACCAGTTGATCTGCTGTCTCTTTTCTGCTCTGCCCCCCTCTCCTGCGTGGAGAGGTTATCAGGTGACCACAGATGACGCGCTAGCTCTTCAAAGTCCGGACCCGGGGTGGACCACTCATCTGTGCATCAGTTGGGGACATCTCTGCGCTGCTGACTTGTCTCCACCTACGATGATACCTTGCTGGCCCCACTATGGACTGGACTCTCACACTATTAACTAGATCCACTCGACGTCCATTGCACCGGTCGCCCAGGGGGGGTGGGGTGGAGTGGGGTCTCTGCGTTCCCTTTCAAGGTTTCTCATTGTATCCCATTGGGTTGAGTTTTTACTTGCCCTGATATGGGATCTGAGCCGAGGATGAGACATTTGTGATTAAAGGCTATATAAATAAACTTTGATTGATTGATTGATTAGTGGTTTTGAATCGAGAATCGATTCTGAATGGAATTGTCACCCCAAAGTTTGCTGTGGAATTGAACTGAGTTGTTCACATCCCCACTTATTAGATGCTAATTAGACACCTGGGCGTGCGTAGAAGCAGAGCGCTGATTGGAGGAGACACAAAGGTCAATCAAGATGCTGATGACGGGACGGCGGAGAGACATGTAATAAACAACAAATGAACTTTTGTAAATGCCAATCAAATTGACTTAAAAAATAGCTGTCAGTTCCTCTGACAACATGAGTGTGTATACGGTTGACAGTTGATGACAATGATGTGTTTTTTAAAGAACATGTGTGTCGGAAGGAGACACCCAGTCAGAGTCTGTCAGGAAAACAAGCACAGGTCAGGAATGTCATACAGGAAGTGGTCTGGATTTAGACTTCCTGTTCGTTCCATAGCTCTTCAGAGCAGAGCGCTTCTGGGTGTTGTGGGTCTTAAGGTGATGACAACTTTCTTGCATATGTTTACTGCTTTAAAATGGTCTAATTCAAGTCGGTACTAGGTGGAAGGTTGGTGTTTAGTCGAGTGTCTAATGAACTACAGCCTGTGAAAATATTTATGATTTTTATTCAAATTCTTTAAAGGCTCTATTTCTAAACGATAAAAGTCTTGAGCTATAGAAATAATTTGGTTTTATAAAATTTGAGGTCTCTGCAGTGACACAGTACTATGGAAAAAGCAGGCTTTGATACAAAGCAGAGTGGGGGTTTGATCATGTCAAAGAGTGATCCTGTGTGACAGAGACCCAAGTTTAATATGACAACGTTTTCTTTAGTAAAGCTAGACATTTTGAACTTTATTAAAATGTCACAAACATCCTAAAATACAAGTCATGTTTTTGAGCCAGGTATAAAACTTCAAGTACTGTATACACCACACCTACGTAAAACATGGAACTCGTTAAGATTTTTAATCCGGCCCGCCAGATGTTTCCAAATAAATTTTTTAGACTGGTAACATTGAAACTGTAGCTGCCATTGTTATGTATGATGTGCTGATTTCAAATGACCGTAAGTCTTGAACTGCAGAAAGTATTTCAATGGTTGGAATCTGCGCTTTTGAGTGATGTACGAGTTATTACGGTAATATACGTCACAGCAGCTCAGACGAGGCACCAAGCAGTGTGGTCAGGGTTTCTTTCCAGAGCAGCCAGCCTGTCAAGCAGGTGTCAGGGACAGACGTGGAAGCAGATCTTTAAGACAAAGTTCTTCAGATTGTAGGTGTTTTTACCCTTTGCGTTCATATTTTGCCGTGTTTGTTGCATTTTTGTTGCGTTTTGCTTGGTTGTAAAAGTTGTCGATCAAGGAGGTGGTTTGAGAAGTAACTTAGTTATAGTTATAGTTGATATTTTAAATCCCACATTCTTTACATTCTGGGTGTCTCATTCAGTAAAATTGTACAATCCCATTTCGTTTTTTGAGATGGTCTGTGGTAATGTTTTAGCATTCTATCAGACATTATTGGGAGTTTTTGTATTAGTGTTCCTGAAAAACACAAGCACACATACTGTACATCAAATTTACAGCCATATTTATATATATATATATATATATATATATATATATATATATATATATATATATATATATATATATATATATATATATATATAAAAGTATATATATGGCCTAAATAGCATGTTAGCATGGATTATTAGCACTCCACGCAAGTCAATAACATCAACAAAGCTCACCTTTGTGCATTCCCGCACAGCATAAAACATTTGGTGGACAAAATCAGACAAAGAAAGAGTGGCATAAAACACATCTTTTTGTGGCAGAGACGGAGAAAGTTGTACACGTAAACCAACTACGGTGAGTTCAAGGACCGCCAAAAATAGTTGGACAAAATGACGCTGGCCAAATACTGTCATCAGTGATGCATGAACACAAACATATTAAACAGTGGGTTTCCTAACAATTAGGAAGGTTTGTGTCGTGTTTGCCCTCCTACAGAAACATTATTAAAACAACAAATGTATTTTTACCCTATCTTTTTCCATTTTTGAAAAAGCTCCAGGGAGCCACTAGGGCGGCGCTAACGAGCCGCATGGCTCGAGAGCCGCGGGTTGCTGACCCCCAGACTACACGGAAGTTCGTCAGAACTGAATTCCTGGTAGCTTGCTTAACTTCCTTTGTGGGTCATTTCAGTGTTTTATAGATGTAATCATTGTTTGTCCTTCTTCTTCTTCTTGTTTTTCTTGTTGTTTTTCTTTTTCTTTTTCTTCTTCTTCTTCTTTTTTCTTATTCATTTTTTCGTATTCTTTTTTTCTTTTTATTGTTATCTGTATTCTTATTCGTATCCGTATTGTTATTATTATTATTATTCTTATCATTATTGTTATCAAATTCTTAATTATTTCATTGTAATAAACCTCCCTAGCTCCAGTCGCCATGCCAACGACTCCTCCCCCCACCATTCCACCATGAGTTCCTCCTTTCCGGTCAGTTTCCAGAGAGGAAGTTTGCTGCCGAGTGAAAGCAGAGGAATGAATTTGTTTGTGTCTTCTTGTTCTGTTCCCTGTCTGCCCATCAATAAGTCTTCTCTGTGTTGACCCTCAGAAAAATGGAGACTTGGACGGACGGAATGTCAACATCACCATCATCATCTTCATCGTCATCTTCATCATCAGTGGATGACAGGACAAGCAAAACAGAAGGTAATTAAATATTAATAGTATTGTGACCAACATTCTTTTTCACTTTTTAAAAACTGAATGAATGTTTATTGATTACGTTAATGATACTATTATACAGTATAATGACATATTAAGACGGAGGGAATGAATGTGTTGGTCAATACAGCTATATAATACATAAACAATATTATTATATATATTGATATAATATAATGCGAAACATGATCCACCTATGTCAACCAGCTTTTGCATGAAACCTATACTAATTATAATATAGTATACATTATTATGAAATATATTATTTTAATTACTTTTAAAGAAGAATAATCAGAGTTATTTATTATTATTTTCTATATAGCGCCAGATGACAACATAATTTGTTTAAGGGTATCTTCCATTTGGAACAGGTCTTTGTTTGTTACAGTTGTTATTTTATATGAAAAAAAAGAGGAAATAACATCATGTAATTTGCATGACAGAAAGTCATTTCACATTCATAATTTATAATTTTAATGATCTGTATCTTGGCAGAGGAGCATTTATTTAATATTTTAATTTTGTGGATTATTTTAAAAACAATTTAATTGGCTGGGGTCTAGGGTGTATCCCGCCTCTCGTGAAAGTCAGCTGGAATATATATATATATATATATATATATATATATATATATATATATATATATATATATATATATATATATATATATATATATATATATATATCTACATATACACACATATATATATATATATATATATATATATATATATATATATATATATATATATATATATATATATATATATATATATATATACATATACACACACATATATATATATATATATATATATATATATATATATATATATATGTATACATATACATATATATATATATATATCTACATACATACATATATATATCTAAGTATATATATGTATATATATATATATATATAGATATATATGTATATACATATATATATATATATCTACATACATACATATATATATATATATATAGATATGTATGTATGTAGATATATGTATATGTATGTATGTAGAGATATATATGTATGTATGTAGATATATGTATATGTATGTATGTATGTAGATATATATATATGTATATGTCTGTATGTAGATATATATATGTATGTATGTAGATATATATATATATATATATATATATATATATATATATATATATATATATATATATATATATATATATATATATATATGTAGATATATATATATGTATGTATATGTATGTATGTAGATATATATATATATATATGTATGTATGTAGATATATACGTATATATTAAGATTATATATATATATATATATATATATATATATATATATATATATATATATATATATATATATATATATATATATATATATATATATATATATATATATATATATATATATATATATATATATATATATATATATATATATATATATATATATGTATGTATGTATGTATGTATGTGTATGCAGTATTTCTGTGCTTTGTACCACACTGAATAGAAAGCACATTATTGAAGCACAGACCAGTTGATCTAATTTAGATGAGCTGACTCAGCACCGAGGCAATGTGTCCTGCTAATAACTGACTGCTTGTCATGGTCTCTCATGACAATTATTATACGTTTCTGGTATTTAGTTTCATTTCCTGTCCAGTGCTCCTATTTTAGCTGTCTCTGCATTCTGGGGTCCAGATCAACAACACCTGACATAACTATAACACGTTCTAAGCTCTGCCACACCGGAACATAACACTGCAATTTTCATTTGAGCAGTAGTAGTCCTAGTAATAGTTTATTTTGGACGTGTCAAAAAACACAACAACAACAACAACAACCAAAAATTATAATAATACAAATAATTAATAATAATAAAAAGAAAAATAATTATAACAACACACCAATATAGAGATATAGAAAACATTTACTTCACAATAAACAAACATAAAAATTAAAAAAAAAGATAATGATTATGATTTTACTTAACGATCTGCATCACATGGAAACGCCAGCATGAGAAAACGTCCTCCTCGCTCGTCCTGTCCCCCAGCGAGAATCAAAACTTACGTATGTTTGTTTTTTGCGTAGAAAAAAACAGGAACAACAAAGTGTCACAAAATATTAACTCTTGTCATGTTACTGTATACCAGACCTGGGCATTGTGCGGCCCGCGGGCCGCATCCGGCCCTTTGTACGTCCCTGTCCGGCCCGCGTGAGGCCAATTATAAATTACAAAATAAATTTTAAAAAGCATCTATTTCGAGTGTGCAATACAACGGTGCTGCTTTTGTTTTGAAAAGCGTTATTTGTATTACTTCCGTGTGGACGTATGCTCGTGCGCGCAGCGGCAATCTCAAATTACAAAATAAATTTAAAAAAACATCTTTGTCGTGCGTGCAATACAACTGTGCTGCTTTTATTTTGAAAAGTGTTATATGTGCGTATGTCCTGTGAGGGAAGGCGCACAGCGACTAAAAAGAGAAAAGTTGATGACGAATGGCGTGTTTTCAACAAGACAAGTAAAGGTAAAGCTGTGTGCTTATTTGTGGTACACACGTTGCTGTGTTTAAAGAATATAGTGTAACGACCTGCTGAAGTAGATGTTGTCTTCTTGAGTTGCGTAAATGAGGAGTGAGGAGACGTGCGTGTGGAAGGAACGAGATATGTTGAGCTGTGTTAGTATAGCTTGCTCAATAAAAGTTTCAAAAGAGCGTCAGACTTGATGTGCACTTCTTCTGGACGCTACAATTGGTGGCAGAAGTAAAACTTTGCGCATACTGCACTGTTTGTGTGCTACGTCATCGGGAGGTACGTGCCACGTGAGGAGCTCGCCGCAAAGAGAGAGAGAGAGAGAGAGAGAGAGAGCGAGAGAGAGCGTTTACAGGTGCAGCCACGCTGCTTGCCACGGGGGGAATTCCGCCCTCAATGAAGACTCCCAGGTTTGATGGCAAGGCGAACTGGGAGGCATTTCATCCCACTTCTGACATCAATTGTAGCGTCCAGAAGAAGTGCACACCAAGTCTGATGCACTTTTTAAACTTTTATTGAGCAAGCTATACTAACACAGCTCAACTTATCTCGTTCTTTCCAAAAGGAAAACCAATCCTCACTCCTCATTTCCGCAACAGCAACGCTTCCTCCTTCTTCGCCAATCACCTTACAGGCGTGCTACGTTCACAACGTTTTCTTATCTGGTTAAATAAAGGTTTTACAACAAAGAGGATGCAGGATAAAGTGACAGAAATTGAAATTTTTGTATTGTAATATACATCAGGAAGTGTTGTGTAAGAAAGTGTTAAAAATAAAACCATCAAAAGCCATCTGCTTTTGTATAAAGATAAGTTAGGTTAAATGAAAATATTATTATTATCTATCTTACGGTATATCAAAAATAATTTGAGCAAAATTTAATTGAAATATTGTCAGTGTGGCCCTCCAGCAGTGCTCGGGTTGCTCATGCGGCCCCCGGTAAAAATTAATTGCCCACCCCTGCTGTATACGGTGCCAAGACTTCTGGCTAATGTAGTATATAAATGTTAACTTCCTGGTTTACATGTATTTATATACAGGTATTTATTCAACAATTATTTATCCAGGGTCAAACAATTAAGAACATACACTATATTGCCAAAAGTATTTGGCCACCCATCAAAATGATCAGAATCAAGTGTCCTAATCACTTGGCCCGGCCACAGGTGTATAAAATCAAGCACTTAGGCAGGCACGGCCCTAACCAATCTGGCGCCCTAGGCAAGATTTTAGGTGGCGCCGCCCCCCCCCCCACATCGGCAGTGAAGTGTATATACTCATAAGAAACCGAATAGCTTTGTCTTTGACCTTTTTTTTTACTTAAAGAAAGCAAATTAACAATCAGAATAGTTAACAAGATAAAAAAATATATGAATAAATAAATGAATACAAAAAATTAAAAATGAATATATGAAATACAATATTTTTTACATACATAAACACAAAATAAAACGTGTCAACAAGTTGCATAAAATAAATTAAAAATACAATATAAATAAGGCACTGCACAAAACAAGATATCAAACCAGTATGACTTTAACAACTATATTACAAAAAAAGGGGATCCTACAGAGTTCTTTATTTGTGCTTTTTAATATTGCATTAACTAGAATGACTTACAAATTACTGTACACCAGGGAGTACTGTAATTACCTAACGTTACATTATTATTTACTTAGCCCCCTCCACAATATTAACCCGACGTTAAAACAGAACTAGCTATTTATTGATTAGCAATTGCCGAATCATGTAACATCAGCTTAATGCTAAAAAGCCAGGTTACTATCACATTCTGTAACAGACAAATAATTTAATGTAGGCTAACGTTACCTCCCTGCTACCTCTGTCTTTTTCTCGTTTCTCCCCCTCTTCTTTTCTCTTTTTTCTTCCCTGGGCACCTGACAGTTTTGGCCGTTTTGACATCTTGTGTTGATTTTTTGATGTGGTGACGTCCAAAAAGAGTCATGATACGGAAAGGGAGGGGGCGCACCGTGCGGGGGGTGGGGGGGCGGGGGCGCGGCGGGGGGGGGGGGGGGGGGGGGGCGTAAGGTTGTAACAAATAATATTTCTATTAAATAGGCTTTACTTTGCATTTTAATTAACGTGGGATTATTTTTTGTATTTAGAAATAATAGTACCAACTTTTTTTTTCTTTTTTTTTTTTCTCCAACATTTGTGGCACTGGTGTGGCCCTTAGCATTTGCCTACACGGCCTATGCCACGGGCCGGCCCTGCACTTAGGCATGGAGACTGTTTCTACAAACATTTGTGAAAGAATGGGCCGCTCTCAGGAGCTCAGTGATTTCCAGCGTGGAACTGTCATAGGATGCCACCTGTGCAACAAATCCAGTCGTGAAATTTCCTCGGTCCTAAAAAATCCAAAGTCAACTGTCGGCTTTATTATAAGAAAATGGAAGAGTTTGGGAACAACAGCAACTCAGCCACGAAGTGGTAGGCCACGTAAACTGACAGAGAGGGGTCAGCAGATGCTGAAGCGCATAGTGCAAAGAGGTCGCCGACTTTCTGCACAGTCAGTTGTTACAGAGCTCCAAACTTCATGTGACCTTAGACATTAGCCCACGTACAGTACGCAGAGAGCTTCATGGAATGGGTTTCCATGGTGTAAAGCACGTTGCCACTGGACTCTAGAGCAGTGGAGACGCGTTCTCTGGAGTAATGAATCACGCTTTCCCATCTGGCAATCTGATGGATGAGTCTGGGTTTCGAAGTTGCCAGGGAAACGGTACATTTCGGACTGCATTGTGCAGAGTGTGAAATTTGATGGAGGAGGAATTATGGTGTGGGGTTGTTTTTCAGGAGTTGGACTTGGCCCTTTAGTTCCAGTGAAAGGAACTTTGAATGGGGACGGCGTGGCGAAGTTAGTAGAGTGGCTGTGCCAGCAATCGGAGGGTTGCTGGTTACTGGGGTTCAAACCCCCACCTTCTACCATCCTAGTCATGTCCGTTGTGTCCTTGGGCAAGACAGTTCACCCTTGCTCCTGATGGCTGCTGGTTAGCGCCTTGCATGGCAGCTCCCGCCATCAGTGTGTGAATGTGTGTGTGAATGGGTGAATGTGGAAATACTGTCAAAGCGCTTTAAATACCTTGAAGGTAGAAAAGCGCTATACAAGTATAACCCATTTATCCTTTATTTATAATGCTCCAGGATACCAAAACATTATGGACAATTCCATGCTCCCAGCCTTGTGGGAACAGTTTGGAGCGGGCCCCTTCCTCTTCCAACATGACTGCGCACCAGTGCACAAAGCAAGGTCCATAAAGACATAGATGACAGAGTCTGGTGTGGATGAACTTGACTGCCTGCACAGAGTCCTGACCTGAACCCGATAGAACACCTTTGGGATGAATTAGAACAGAGACTGAGAGCCAGGCCTTCTCGACCAACATCAGTGTGTGACCTCACCAATGCGCTTTTGGACGAATGGTCGAAAATTCCTATAAACACACTCCGCAACCTTGTAAACATCTTCCCAGAAGAGTTGAAGCTGTAATAGCTGCAAAAGGTGCACCGACATCATATTGAACCCTATGGGTTAGGAATGAGATGGCACTTCAAGTTCATATGCGAGTCAAAGCAGGTGGCCAAATACTTTTTATATAATAATAATAATAATAATAGATTCAATTTTATAACGCACTTTTTTATTATTAGATACTCAAAGCGCTCACAGAGAAGTGGGAACCCATCATATACAGTATATACAAATATATATATATATATATTTATATATATATATATATATATATATATATATATATATATATATATATATATATATATATATATATATATATATATATATATATATATATATACATATATATATATATATATTTATATATATATATATATATATATATATATATATATATATATATATATATACATATATATATATATATATATATATATATATACATATATATATATATATATATATATATATATATATATATGTATATAAATATATATATATGTATATATATATATATATATATATATATATATATATATATATATATATATATATATATATATATATATATATATATATATATATATATATATATATATATATATATATATAATATAATATATATTATATATATTAATGTTGTACCGATACCGATATTTTGGTACCGGTGCCGGTACCAAAATGTATTTCGATACTTTTTTGTACGTTTGAATACTTTTCTAAATAAAGGGGACCAAAAAAAATGCATTATTGGCTTTATTTTAACAAAAAATCTTCGGACACATTAAACATATGTTTCTTATTGCAAGTTTGTCCTTAAATAAAATAGTGAATATACATGAAAATTTGTCTTTTATTAATAAGTAAGCAAACAAAGGCTCCTAATTTGTCTGCTGACATATGCAGTAACATATTGTATAATTTATCATTCTATTATTTTGTCAAATTATTAAGCATACGTGGTATAAAATTAATTAGTAATCTACTTGTTCATTTACTGTTAATATCTGCTTACTTTCTCTTTTAACATGTTCTATCTACACTTCTGTTAAAATGTAATAATCACTTATTCTTCTGTGTTTGATACTTTACATTAGTTTGGATGATACCACAAATTTAGGTACCAATACGATACCTAGTCGTTACATTGTGTCCAGATACATATTTCCTGAGTTTATAAACATAATATAAATTTCAAAAAACCGAAAGAAGATTTTGTGATGCTAAAAAATATCGATGTAATCATAGTAGTATCGAATAGATACGCTCCTGTACTTGGTATCATTACAGTGGATGTCAGGTGTAGATCCATCAATGCCGTTTGTTTACATTCAGGAACGGCGTCATTAGCGGTAACGCCGGTGAGCTATGGTGTGTAGTGAAGCATGGGAAGGGGGAAGGGTGGGGGAGCGGTACTTTTTAGAGGCGGTATAGTACCGATAATGATTCATTAGTATCGCGGTATTATACTAGTAGCGGTATACCGTACAACCCTAATACTGTATATATATTATTATGTTTGTTAAAATTCTGTGCTTTTTTAGGTTAAGTTTACAAGAAACACTAAAACACTGATAACAAAGTCATCAAATCACAAGTTGATTCAATGTTATTGAGGAAAAAAAAGAAGCAATTTTCGCCACAACTTTCTGAAAAAAAAGCTGCCATGAATTCAACTTTTTAGACTGCAATAATTATTTAAAAAGCCTGCGAAAACTCATAGCGACTGTTCTAACTTGTCTTTAATACAAACGTGCAATGTTTTTGGCTTGCGGAGCGGCTTGGCTCACTTGATAAAGTGGCCGTGCCAGCTATTTGAGGGTTCCAGGATCGATTCCAGCTTTCGCCACCCTAGTCACTGCTGTTTTGTCCTTGGACTAGACACTTTACCTTTGCTCCAAATGCCACACTGGTTTAAATGTAGATCATGGGTTTCACTATGTAAAGCGCTTTGAGTCTATACTCAAGAGACAAAATGTTATATAAATCTAATTTTGAGTTTGTCTATTCATTTCTACCAAGAATTTCCCCGGTCAGCTGTCCCTGCTGAAAATGTCGGAAAAATTACTTTAAATTAGAGTTAAGGGGTTTGTGTCATGGTTTAGGGTTTAAGTTTATTCTGAACATGCACAAAGTTACAATGTATTACATCCCATATTTCCAATTTCTCATTACAACACGTCCGAAAAGGAGTAGAAAGAAGCAGATCTTATTTAATTCTACCTCTTTTCCATTTCAATATAGTATATATATGTATATATATATACATATATATATATATATATATATATATATATATATATATATATATATATATATATATATATATATATATATATATATATATATATATACACTACCGTTCAAAAGTTTGGGGTCACATTGAAATGTCCTTATTTTTGAAGGAAAAGCACTGTACTTTTCAATGAAGATAACTTTAAACTAGTCTTAACTTTAAAGAAATACACTCTATACATTGCTAATGTGGTAAATGACTATTCTAGCTGCAAATATCTGGTTTTTGGTGCAATATCTACAAAGGTGTATAGAGGCCCATTTCCAGCAACTATCACTCCAGTGTTCTAATGGTACAATGTGTTTGCTCATTGGCTCAGAAGGCTAATTGATGATTAGAAAACCCTTGTGCAATCATGTTCACACATCTGAAAACAGTTTAGCTCGTTACAGAAGCTACAAAACTGACCTTCCTTTGAGCAGATTGAGTTTCTGGAGCATCACATTTGTGGGGTCAATTAAACGCTCAAAATGGCCAGAAAAAGAGAACTTTCATCTGAAGCTCGACAGTCTATTCTTGTTCTTAGAAATGAAGGCTATTCCACAAAATTGTTTGCGTGACCCCAAACTTTTGAACGGTAGTGTATATATATATATATTTTATTTCTTGTGCGGCCCGGTACCAATCGATCCACGGACCGGTACCGGGCCACGGCCCGGTGGTTGGGGACCACTGCCCTAGGGTACACGGAAAGCTATATTTAGTGTTGTAGACGTGTTTTCGCCTAACTTCACATATTGCTCTCTGTTGATTAAGTAGCTTCCTACCCTGTTCAAGACCAACCCTCTCTAATTTTTTCATGAAGATATAACATATCTTCATGATGAATGAACTGCACAGGAATTGTTCTTAGTTGTCATTTACTCAACGTCAAGACTTGGCACACTCTTCTTCTAATGCCAAGTGAGTAGGCAGGAGCCAACCTAACAACGAGTGCGCCCTCTATTGGCCTATCAATTATAAGTGTAAAGTTGCCAATAAGGAAAATACAAAACTAGTAATTATCTCTCAAGGGAGCCAAAATAAATGTATACATACATAAGTAGGCTAATAAAAGATTACCGTATTTTCGGACTATAAGGCGCACTTAAAATCCTTTTTTTCCTCAAAACTCAACTGTGCACCTTATAACCTGATGCACCTAAAGTAAGGAATAATTCTGGTTTGGCTTAGCGACCTTAAAACTATTTTATTTGGTACATGGTGTAATGATAAGTGTGCCCAGTAAATGGCAGTCAAACATAAGAGATACATGTGGACTGCAATATGATGGCAATATGACTCAAGTAAACAACACCAAAATGTTATATGTTCCATTGAAAATATAGCACATTACACACGGAGCTAAAAAATCTATCAAAATGTTTTAGTACGACTTTGGTAAGCTATGAAGCCGCACTGCTTGATGGATTGTAGGCGCATTAAACATATGAGTATTATTATGGTGTGTGTATAAGGTAAGACATTATCTGGCGTTTTGTTTCGCAATATTATGCAAAAGCAACTTTTCTTACCTTCTGGTACCTGCTGATCTGTATTTGGGATCTGCATAAATCCTGAAAAATTGCGCGCATCCGCCTTTGTAGCCCGTGCCGACACCGTAGTCATTAAGCTTCTTCTTTTTCTCTATCTTCTTGTTATGGTACATTCATCCTCCACTATTGCCATTTGTAATATAAAGTAGTGTAAAGTTCTTACTTATATCTGTCAGTAAACTCGCCATTAAAGCGCTAAACATACCGGTGTAGTGAGTTTACATTATTAAGCAACTTTAGATATTAGAGAGCTCCGGTCAGACGGCTTTTCATGGGACACATTTCCGGCCTTATTGTTGTTTCCGGATGAGGAGATGCTGCTCCATTATTGATTGAAGTAAAGTCTGAATGTTATTAAAACAGTTAGCTCCATCTTTTGACACTTCTTCCACTCCCGTCCTTGCACGCTACACCGCTACAACAAAGATAACGGGGAGAAGACGCTGTCGAAGGTGAGCCACGTAAATAAGACCGCCCACAAAATGACACATCCGGAAGCGACTGTCAGAAAGCGGCTTGAAGATGATCTGTAAAACATAATTTATGCAACATTTTGACCAAAGAACCACCATTACATGTTATGTAGACCACAGGGACAAGCGCTAGAAAATGGATGGATGATAATAATATGACTCCTTTGATGCGTTCTATAATCCGGTGCGCTTTATATATGAAAAACGATCGAAAATAGACCATTCATTGGCAGTGCGCCTTATAATCCAGAAGCCTTATAGTCCGGAAAATACGATATCTACGATACCACAAGATATTAATTATTCAAGTTCTGTGTTCTTGTGTACCCCCTTGTTTTCTTGAAGTTTCTATCTTGTTTCCTTGTCTTTTTGCTTTTTGGATCAGGCCCCTGTGGGAATGCGCAACAGGGCGTGTCACTTTAGTGGCATCTGCGCTGCATTTAATGCTTTATTTGTGAACTTTTAGATCTGCCTTGGGGAGCCATTTCCATGTCTGCACTGCAAAAAAGACCTGACAAAATACAAGATAAAAAGACTATATATTTTAGGAGAAAAATACCAAAAACTTGTAAAATTGGCTAGTTAATTTTACGTGATAAGACTAAACTCGAGTTTGCAATTCCCGTAAAAATTGTGATTGCCGTGTGTGCGCAAGCTGGCGAGTCGCTGATACGCGTGAGTGAAGTGAAGTGAAGTGAAGTGAATTATATTTATATAGCGCTTTTCTCTAGTGACTCAAAGCGCTTTACATAGTGAAACCCAATATCTAAGTTACATTTAAACCAGTGTGGGTGGCACTGGGAACAGGTGGGTAAAGTGTCTTGCCCAAGGACACAACGGCAGTGACTAGGATGGCGGAAGCGGGAATCGAACCTGGAACCCTGAAGTTGCTGGCACGGCCACTCTACCAACCGAGCTATGCCGCCCCTGAGTGCAACTGCAATGCTTGAATGTCCAGGTTGAGTGGAGTGTGTGGCTGTTGGAACCATTCGAGTGGGTTGAGAAATGTGGGTTATGTAGAGGTATGCCCATTCATTTTCAATGGGGAAAAAATCCTGGTAATCAGTGATGAGCAGTAACAAGCTACATGTAGCTAAGATACGTAGCTTAACTACATTTTCTAGTAGCTTAGCTATCTTTTTAATGAGTAGCTTTTTCTGTAGCTTAGCCACTTTTAGACCCATGTAGCTATAGGTAGCTTACATTAAAGATACAAGCTACAAAGCGAGAAAATGGACTTCAAATCCAGACCAAAAAAAATATGGAGAAAATACAATGACCTGGATGAATGAGAACATCATAGATACAGAGAAAATCCATGATGTTCGTATGATGAGTCACAATTGGCTGAGGTTAGTGCTAATGAGAAACTGGCCAATCAGAGGCAAGATAAGGCAGGTAATTGAAACCGGTAAGCAAAATCATAACTCACTCATGTCACATGACGACGAAGGAGTCAGAGACAGAAGGACGCTTCAAGCTGACGACTCGGGCAAAAAAATAATAAAAATTGATAATGGCAGAGGGATTCTTTCCTGCAGATTAGATTTTTCCCTTAGTGATGAATATGACGTACAGGAAACCCACAATAATGCGTGTCCTTAGCCATATTTAGACAAATGAATGCGTTTCGGGCAGCACGGTGTAAGAGGGGTTAGTGTGTCTGCCTCACAATACAAAGGTCCTGGGTTTGATCCTGCGCTCGGGATCTTTCTGTGTGGAGTTTGCATGTTGTCCCCGTGACTGCGTGGGTTCCCTCCGGGTACTCCGGCTTCCTCCCACCTCCAAAGACATGCACCTGGGGATAGGTTGATTGGCAACACTAAATTGGCCCTAGTGTGTGAATGTGAGTGTGAACGGTGTCTGTCTATCTGTGTTGGCCCTGCGATGAGGTGGCGACTTGTCCAGGGTGTACCCCGTCTTCCGCCCGAATGCAGCTGAGATAGGCTCCGGCAACAAGCGGTAGAAAATGGATGAATGGATGGAATTAGTTTCGAGAAAACAATGCACGAGACCTTAGTTTTTAATTCCATCCATCCATTTTCTACCGCTTGTCAGTCTCGGGGTCACGGGAGCCTATCCCAGCTGTACTCGGGTGGAAGGCGGGGTACACACTGGACAAGTCTCCACCTCATCACAGGAAAACACAGATAGACAACATTCACACTCACATTCACACACTAGGGACCATTTAGTGTTGCCAATCAACCTATCCCCAGGTGTACTGTATGTCTTTGGCGGTGGGAGGAAGCCGGAGTACCCAGAGGGAACCCACCCAGTCACAGGGAGAACATGCAAACTCCACACAGAAAGACCCCGAGCCTAGGGATCGAACCTCGATCGTGCTGCTTTTTAATTGCTTAAACCAAACCATAAGATATAACTAAACTGCTCTCTATCAAAGACGTCCAACACAAATTTAGGAACACACTTTAAGGTAAGTTGAACAGTTTTACTGCACATAACCATTAGCAACTGTTCCCAAACAACACACAAGTCATTGGTTTTTTTTGGTCAAAATATAGATAGATGCTGTTTTTTTCTCTAGGTAGAGAACATTAATAACATTATAGGGGTGGGCTAAAGAAAAGGCAAACTAAAATAAAATCATACAGTGGGGTCCGGGGACCCCTTGAGGTAGTATAGGGTGTCCCCAGCTAAATGACAGATAATTAATACAAAACCCAAAACCAGTGAAGTTGGCACGTCATGTAAATAGTAAATAAAAGCAGAATACAATTATTTGCAAATCCTTTTCAACTTATATTCAATTGAAAAGACTGCAAAGACAAGATATTTAATGTTCGAACTGAGAAACTTTTTGTTGTTGTTGCAAATAATCATTAAGTTAGGATTTAATGGCAGCAACAGATTGAAAAAAAGTTGGCACTGGGGCATTTTTACCACTGTGTTACATGGCCTTTCCTTTTAACAACACTCAGTAAATGTTTGGGAACTGAGGAGACCATTTTTTGAAGCTTTTCAGGTGGAATTCTTTCCCATTCTTGCTTGATGTACAGCTTAAGTTGTTCAACAGTCCGTTGTGGTATTTTAGGCTTCATAATCCGCCACACATTTTCAACGGGAGACAGGTCTGGACTACAGGCAGGCCAGTCTAGTACCCGCACTCTTTTACTACAAACCCCGTTTCCATATAAGTTGGGAAATTGTGTTAGATGTAAATATAAACGGAATACAATGATTTGAAAATCATTTTCAACCCATATTCAGTTGAACATGCTACAAAGACAACATATTTGATGTTCAAACTGATAAACTTTTTTTTTTTTGCAAATAATCATTAACTTTAGAATTTGATGCCAGCAACACGTGACAAAGAAGTTGGGAAAGGTGGCAATAAATACTGATAAAGTTGAGGAATGCTCATCAAACACTTATTTGGAACATCCCACAGGTGAACAGGCAAATTGGGAACAGGTGGGTGCCATGATTGGGTATAAAAGTACATTCCATGAAATGCTCAGTCATTCACAAACAAGGATGGGGCGAGGGTCACCACTTTGTCAACAAATGCGCGAGCAAATTGTTGAACAGTTTAAGAAAAACCTTTCTCAACCAGCTATTGCAAGGAATTTAGGGATTTCACCATCTACAGTCCGTAATATCATCAAAGGGTTTAGAGAATCTGGAGAAATCACTGCACGTAAGCAGCTAAGCCCATGACCTTCGATCCCTCAGGCTGTACTGCATCAACAAGCGACATCAGTGTGTAAAGGATATCACCACATGGGCTCAGGAACACTTCAGAACCCCATTGTCAGTAACTACAGTTGGTCGCTACATCTGTAAATGCAAGTTAAAGCTCTCCTATGCAAGGCGAAAACCGTTTATCAACAACACCCAGAAACGCCGTCGGCTTCGCTGGGCCTGAGCTCATCTAAGATGGACTGATACTAAGTGGAAAAGTGTTCTGTGGTCTGACGAGTCCACATTTCAAATTGTTTTTGGAAACTGTGGACGTCATGTCCTCCGGACTAAAGAGGAAAATAACCATCCGGATTGTTATAGGCGCAAAGTTGAAAAGCCAGCATCTGTGATGGTATGGGGGTGTATTAGTGCCCAAGACATGGGTAATTTACACATCTGTGAAGGCGCCATTAATGCTGAAAGGTACATACAGGTTTTGAATCAACATATGTTGCCATCCAAGCAACGTTATCATGGACGCCCCTGCTTATTTCAGCAAGACAATGCCAAGCCATGTGTTACATCAACGTGGCTTCATAGTAAAAGAGTGCGGGTACTAGACTGGCCTGCCTGTAGTCCAGACTTGTCTCCCATTGAAAATGTGTGGTGCATTATGAAGCCTAAAATACCACAACGGAGACCCCCGGACTGTTGAACAACTTAAGCTGTACATCAAGCAAGAATGGGAAAGAATTCCACCTGAGAAGCTTAAAAAATGTGTCTCCTCAGTTCTCAAATGTTTAATGAGTGTTGTTAAAAGGAAAGGCCATGTAACACAGTGGTGAACATGCCCTTTCCCAACTACTTTGGCACGTGTTGCAGCCATGAAATTCTGAGTTAATTATTATTTGCAAAAAAAAAATAAAGTTTATGAGTTTGAACATCAAATATCTTGTCTTTGTAGTGCATTCAATTGAATATGGGTTGAAAAGGATTTGCAAATCATTGTATTCCGTTTATATTTACATCTAACACAATTTCCCAACTCATATAGAAACGGGGTTTGTACATGTGGGCCCATCGATAGAAATGTCGTGAAATGTAGTTTTGATGTAGCAAGCTACTTTTGCCGTGTAGCTTGATATGATTCTCTGGGGATAGCTTCCCCTGTAGCTCAGCTACATTTAATGGAGATTAAAGGCCTACTGAAACCCACTACTACCGACCACGCAGTCTGATAGTTTATATATCAATGATGAAATCTTAACATTATAACACATGCCAATACGGCCGGGTTAACTTATAAAGTGACATTTTAAATTTGCCGCTAAACTTCCGGTTCGAAACGCCTCTGAGGATGACGTATGCGTGTGACGTAGCCCGACGAACACGGGTATGCCTTCCACATTGAAGCCGATACGAAAAAGCTCTGTTTTCATTTCATAATTCCACAGTATTCTGGACATCTGTGTTCGTGAATCTGTTTCAATCATGTTCATTGCATTATGGAGAAGGAAGCCGAGCAAGCAAAGAAGAAAGTTGTCGGTGCGAAATGGACGTATTTTTCGAACGTAGTCAGCCACAACAGTACACAGTCGGCGCTTCTTTGTTTACATTCCCGAAAGATGCAGTCAAGATGGAAGAACTCGGATAACAGAGACTCTAACCAGGAGGACTTTTGATTTGGATACACAGACGCCTGTAGAGAACTGGGACAACACAGACTCTTACCAGGATTACTTTGATTTGGATGACAAAGACGCAGACGTGCTACTGTGAGTATGCAGCTTTGGCTTTTTTTTGCGTATGTACGTAACTTTTTTTAAATATATAAGCTTTATGAACCTTGGGTTAGGTGAACGGTCTTTTGGGCTGAGTGATTGTGTGTGTTGATCATGTGTTTGAATTGTATTGGCGTGTTCTATGGAGCTAGGAGCTAGCAGAGGAGCTAGGAGCTAGCATAACACGTACCGTACCGTACGTGCGCGTCACGTACGTAACTTTTTAAAAATATATAAGCTTTATGAACCTTGGGTTAGGTGAACGGTCTTTTGGGCTGAGTGATTGTGTGTGTTGATCGGGTGTTTGAATTGTATTGGCGTGTTCTATGGAGCTAGGAGCTAGCAGAGGAGCTAGGAGCTAGCATAACAAACACGCAGGTGTTATTATGCAGGATTAATTTGTGGCATATTAAATATAAGCCTGGTTGTGTTGTGGCTAATAGAGTATATATACTGTTGTAGTCATTCCCAGCTGAATATCAGGTACCGTGAGTATGCAGCCTTGGCTGCTAAACATTCGATAACTTGACCGTATGTGCGCGTCACGTACGTAACTTTTTAAAAATATATAAGCTTTATGAACCTTGGGTTAGGTAAACGGTCTTTTGGGCTGAGTGATTGTGTGTGTTGATCAGGTGTTTGAATTGTATTGGCGTGTTCTATGGAGCTAGGAGCTAGCAGAGGAGCTAGGAGCTAGCATAACAAACACGCAGGTGTTTTTATGCAGGATTAATTTGTGGCATATTAAATATAAGCCTGGTTGTGTTGTGGCTAATAGAGTATATATATGTCTTGTGTTTATTTACTGTTGTAGTCATTCCCAGCTGAATATCAGGTCACCCCCGGCTCTCACAGCATCTTCCCTATCTGAATAGCTTCAACTCCCCACTAGTCCTTCACTTGCACTTTACTCATCCACAAATCTTTCATCCTCGCTCAAATTAATGGGGAAATTGTCGCTTTCTCGGTCCGAATCTCTCTCACTTCATGCGGCCATCATTGTAAACAATAGGGAACTTTGCGTATATGTTCAACTGACTACGTCACGCTACTTCCGGTAGGGGCAAGCCTTTTTTTTATCAGATACCAAAAGTTGCAATCTTTATCGTCGTTGTTCTATACTAAATCCTTTCAGCAAAAATATGGCAATATCGCGAAATGATCAAGTATGACACATAGAATAGATCTGCTATCCCCGTTTAAATAAAAAAAATTCATTTCAGTAGGCCTTTAACTTGTAGATTATCTTACTACATTTTCTAAGTAGCTTACCCATCAGTGCTGGTAATTAGGGAATTTTCGGAACCGGGAAACATGCTGGCTTGAGTATGTCCAGGATGAGTAGAGTGTGTGGATGATGAAACGGTTCAAATCGGTTGAGAAAAGTTGTAAATACCGTATTTTCCGCACCATAAGCCGCCCCGTGTTATAAGCCGCACCTTCAATGAATGGCATATTTCAAAACTTTGTTTACCTATTAGCCGCCCCGTGTTATTAGCCGCACCTACGCTACGCTAAAGAGAATGTCATAAAAACAGTCAGATAGGTCAGTCAAACTTTAATAATATATCACAAACCAGCGTTCTAACAACTCTGTTCACTCTCAAAATGTAATGTGCAAAATTGCAATCACAAAAATAGTAACACTCAAAATAGTGCAGAGCAATAGCAACATCAATAACTCAACGTTGCTCATACGTTAGTGTCACACAACACACAAAATAAACATTTAAAGCTCACTTTCTGAAGTTATTACTCATCCACAAATCCCTCAAATTATTCTTCTTTGGTGTGCTTCACTTGTTTTTTGACACCATCTTTGATGTGGACGCGCATGAAGTCGTAGATCAACAGGGACGGCGCTGTGTGAAAAAAGTCACCCGGTCTCTTCGCTCATTTTTTCTTCATCCATCCATCCCTTCGAGTTAGCTTTTATGATGACACAGGCTGGAAAGTTCTCTTTTGGCAAGGTCTTCCTTTTGAATATCACCGTGGGTGGAAGTTTCTGGCCGTTAGCATGGCAAGCTAGAACCACAGTAGGACGACTTCTCATTCCCTGTGGTGCGAATATTCACTGTACGTGTTCCCGTTGTATCCACAGTGCGGTTCACATGAATATCAAAAGTCAGTGGAACTTTGTACGCGTGTCTCTTAGTAGGAGCCATTTTGTGGTCTTTACAGAAACACACAAATGAAATGAAACGTAATATCCGCGCGCTTCTTCTTCTATGGGGGCGGGTGCTCACCTTGGCGGTTGCTTACAGTAGAAGAAGAAGCGCTTCCTCTTCTATGAGGGCGGTTGCTTACCGTAGAAGAAGAAGCGCTTCCTCTTCTACGGGGAAAAAAGATGGCGGCTGTTTACCGTAGTTGCGAGACCTAAACTTTATGAAAATAAATATTAATATTAATCCATATACAAGGCGCACCGGGTTATAAGCCGCACTGTCAGCTTTTGCGAAAAATTTTGGTTTTTAGGTGCGGCTTATGGTGCGGAAAATACGGTACAGAAGTTTGTATTTTACCTATCAATTGACAATAGGGAGAAATTCCGGGAAAACGGGGAATTTGGGGAAATGGGTATATTTTTGCCTTCAATATTCAGGGTTTGTAGAGGGTGTGGATAGTTGAAAGGTTTGAATCGGGTAAAAATGGCGTAACAATGTGAGAAATTTGGGAGTTGTCGAACTTTCATATAAATTGGAATTTCCTGGAAATGTGGAAATTTCGGGATAACCGAGATTTTTTTTAAAAATATAGATACTATCACAATTGTCCTACATTATATGAATGGGTTGGTGTTGGTGCATGTGTATGTGGGCGTTGAAATGGTGTTTTTGTTTTGTTGGTGTTTGTCTATGCATACGTGTGCGAAATGTATTATTTATTGTATATTTTGTGTGTGTGTTTTGCTTTTGTAGCTGTATGTAGAAACAGCGCCTCTGAAGTGGCAGCTGATTGCATCAGCTCAATGCTCACTTAATGTATTTCATGTTCGTTGTGTTCTTCAATGTTTCCCTCTTGTTTTGTATACCAAGATGGTGCCGCAGTTGGCTACTACGGTACTTTGCTCTTTCATAGTTGTGGCGTTTTTCTTTGTTTCTTTAATTGAACAAAGAGAGCACAATGTATCAGGTCAAATCCCTTATGTGTTAAACATACTTGGCCAATAAAGCTGTTTCTGATTCTGATTCTGATTAATTGTGTTTGGGTTAAGGTTTAGGGTTAAGGTTTAGGGCGGAGGTCAGCAACCCTGTGGCTCCCTGGATCTCTTTCAGAGATGTGTGAAAATGGAAAAAGATGAATAAAAATATACATTTTTTGTTTTAATGTATTTTTTGTAAGAGAATGACACAAACCTCCCTAACAGTTAGAAATCCCACTGTTTACATTAAACATGCTTCACTGATGAGAGTATTTGGCGCACGCCATTTTGTCCTACTAATTTCGGAAGTCCTTGAACGCACCGTAGTTTGTTTACATGTACAACCTTCCTTGATGCTGCCACAGAAAGAGGTGTTTTATGCCGCTCCTTCTTTGTCTCATTTTGTCCACCAAACTTTTTATGCTGTGCGTGAATGCACAAAGGTGAGCTTTGTTGATGTAATTGACTTCTGTGGCGTGCTAATCGGATATATTTGGTCACTGCATGACTGCAAGCTATTCAGAATCAGAATCAGAATCAGAATCAGAATAGTTTTATTGCCATTGTTTGAGAACGGGTTCACAAACTAGGAATTTTTCTTGGTGCAAACGTGCGACATAAAACACATATAACACATATTTGGTATAAAAAGAGCTGTGACTGAGCTATCAGATAGACTTAGAAGGGATTCAAGGAATTCAAGGAGCTGCTGTTAGGAGTTATTGTTCATTTGCCTGATGGCCGAGGGGAAAAAACTGTTCAGGTGGCGGGAGGTGTGGGTCTGGATGGAGCGTAGTCTCCTGCCTGAGGGGAGAGGGGATAATAGTGTGTGTCCAGGGTGAGAAGAGTCAGCTGTGATCCGACCCACACGCCTCCTGGTCCTGGAGGAGAACAAGTCCTGGAGGGATGGGAGCTTGCAGCCAATCACCTTCTCAGCAGCACGTACGATGCGCTGCAGTCTATTCTTATCCTGGACTGTGGCGCCGGGGAACCACACTGTGATGGAGGAGGTCAGGATGGACTCTATGATGGCTGAGTAAAACTGCACCAGCATCTCGGTCGGCACCTTAAGTTTCCTCAGCTACCGCAGGAAGTACATCCTCTGCTGGGCCTTCTTGATGAGGGAGCTGATGGTCAGCTCCCACTTGAGGTCCTGGGTGAAGGTGGTGCCCAAGAAATGGAAGGAGTCCACAATGGGGACGGGGGTGGGAGAGTCAGTCAGGGTGAGGGGGGATGGTGGGGCTGTGACTTTCCTGAAGTCCATGATCATCTCCACTGTTTTCTGGACGTTCAGCTCCAGGTTGTTGAGGCTGCACCAGGACGTCAGCCGGTCCACCTCTCTCCTGTAGGCGGACTCATCGCCATTTGAGATGAGCCCGATGAGGGTGGTGTCATCCGCAAACTTGAGCAGTTTTACGGATTGGTGACTGGAGGTGCAGCAGTTTGTATACAGGGAGAAGAGCCAGGGGGAGAGTACACAGCCCTGAGGAGTACCAGTGTTTGTGGTTCGACTGTCCGAGACAATCTTCCCCAGCCGTACGTGCTGTCTTCGGTCTGTCAGGAAGTCATTAATCCAACTGCAGAGGGAGTCGGGCACTCTGAGCTGGTAGAGCTTGTCTCGTAGCAGTCCAGGGAGGATGGTGTTGAAGGCAGAGCTGAAGTCCACAAACAGGATCCTAGCGCAGGTTCCTGGGGAGTCCAGATGCTCCAGGATGAAGTGGAGGGCCAGGTTCAGACCTGTTGGCTCTGTAGGCGAACTGCAGTGGGTCCAGGAGGGGGGCGGTGATGTCGATGCTAACATGCTATTTATGCTAGCTGTATGTATGTATGTACATAATGCATCATTATGCCTCATATTTTAGGTATATTTGAGGTCATTCTATTTGCAGTTTCCATTTCATTCAACTTGGACACACACATCTTTAACTTTGGCCATTCTAAGCCAGTAATTTCCAGGAGTTATCACACACTCTGAAAAGCTTATATGTAGAATAAATATTACATTACAACATTTCTGTCAACGAAGATTTGCGTCAGCCCACGACACATAGTCATTTTGATCGTAGGCTAGTTTAGCTAATATAGACACTTACATCATGTGTTGCCACTTACATAAGGCTTTACATTTTTTGCGGCTCCAGACAGATTTTTATTTTTTTATTTTTGGTCCAGTATGGCTCTTTCAACATTTTGGGTTGCCGACCCCTGCACTAAGGTTTCATCTTAAAGCAGGGGTGTCCAAAGTGCGGCCCGGGGGCCATTTGCGGCCCGCTGGTAATTCTTTAACGGCCCCATGGCACATTCTGAAAATACGATAAAAAACTAAACAAAAACATAAAAAGTGGTATAAAAGCAAACAGGTGAAATGTAACAAGAAAATGTTGCAATGTTGACTCTAATAACGCAAAGCTGCCATGCAGGCTGTTTCTTTCTTTAAAAAAATAATAATGAATCAAAATCAATGTCATTATGAATTATTGACCTATTCAAGGCTCCAATTTCGTTACATTAAATATTACACTTTGAGATATTTTGGGGGGAAAATGTTGCATATTTTGTGTTAGCTATATAAAAGAAACTAAGCTGTTTTGGTTTTTTTAAAAGAAGGGCCTATAACGAACAAACAAAACAAAACAAAAACAATACAATTTATAATTGACGGATAGACCTGAAGGTGATTACTAGATTATTGTGTTTAAAGTTTAAAAAAAATTATAATTTATTTTTTAACACTTAATGAGTAGGACCCTTTTGGATCGCCAATAATTTTAGTGGGACTTTTTTTTTTTAAGTGTCATTGCTCAAAAAATAATAATTAATTAAAATCAATGTTGTTATTAGTTATTGACCTTTTTAAGGCTTCAACTATTATATAATCTCAAATATTCCACTTAAAATTTTTATTGGGTGAAAATATTGCATATTCTGTGCTTTTTCCATAAAAAACAGGATTTTTTGGGACAAAAAGAGCACACAACTTAAATATTTAACAACGCTATATTGACAGATAGACCTAATGTTGATCTACAGATTTAAATCTTGAGTAATAATAATAATGATAATAATAATACTAAATAATAACACATTTTTTATATTTTTTTGACCAAAACCCTTTGGGGTCCCCGGGATCTGAGTGGAGGCCTAAATGTATATTTTTTATACAAATATTGTATTGGGTTTTGAAATAAAAAATATCAAAATGGCCCCCGCTTGCTTTGATTTTTCAGTGTGCGGCCCTCAGTGGAAAAAGTTTGGACACCCCTGTCTTAAAGCAACTGTGTTAATTTTGTGTGTGAAAAATATAATTAAAACTGTCAAGTTTTTCTCTAAAACACTAAGTCAAGTTATTTTGCCCAGATTACGCAACAGTAATCACGGAGGTGTGGCCAGAGGCAGAGAGGGCGGAGTCCTTGGCCCGTGGGGCTGCCTTGAAGTGGGCTTCAGGGGTTTTCTGTCGACCTGAACATCTGGAGCAAGTCAGCCAGTACAGGAAGAGAGAGAGCCGGAGAACTACTTCCATACATACCAGACTTAAGGTGAGAGTGCCGTGACGTGAAAGAGGAACTAATGAAAACACTGTTTCAACAATTTTTCTCTACAGTCTATGGTCCAGTCCCACTTGGAGGAGGTGGGCAGGTGCATGGAGCAGCTCCGAGAGGCCCAGGATGAGTTGAGGCAGGTATCTGAGGCTTTAAAGAAGGCCGGACTGGAGTACAGCCACAACCAAGATGGCCTGAAGAATCTGGAAAGACTACGAGAAGTATCAGTCAACCACGGTCAGCTGCTTGCTGCCGTCAGCAACCTACCCAGACTTTACTCTGGTGAGAAATCACACCTTGAGTCAATTACCTTCCATTTGCAGCAATTTATGGTGTAATCTGTTAATGTTCCATTCTCTGCCAGCCATTGAAGATGTTGGTAGATGTTGGTTAGGCCCAAGATGTCTTAACAAAACTAGGCTAAGTCAATAAATGTGAAACTTATGGTGTGATTGAGCACAATTTACGCTTTCAGTACATGAAACGTAAGTGATGAATTTTTTAAGAGCCCTTTAAACAACATTTAATCCTTCGGACTACGACAGGTGTACAATATCATGTCAAACAGCAAAAATTGTAGTGTGTCACTCGTGTATGTCAGAGGCCTTGGTTGTGAAAAAACAACACGCAAATGGCAGACCTTATCAAGTGTGTCTATGCATAAACGCTTGGTGTACGCATTTTTATTTAAATAACTGTTTAAATAAAGAAATGACAAAGAATTACCCGTTAAAACGGTTGATGTGCACGTCAGAGACATATGAACAATTACCACACCTTTGTGTGTGCAATTACAAAACCCAAAACCAGTAAAGTTGGCACGTTGTGTAAGTCGTAAATAAAAACAGAATACAATGATTTGCAAATCCTTTTCAACCTATATTCAATTGAATAGACTGCAAAGACAAGATACTTAACGTTCGAACTGGAAAACTTTGTTACTTTTTGCAAATATTAGCTCATTCGGAATTTGATGCTTGCAACATGTTTCAAAAAAGTTGGCACAAGTGGAAAAAAAGACTGAGAAAGTTGAGGAATGCTCATCAAACAATTATTTGGAACATCCCACAGGTGAACAGGTGGGTGCCATGATTGGGTATAAAAGAACTTCCATGAAATGCTCAGTCATTCACAAACAAGGATGGGGCGAGGGTCACCACTTTGTCAACAAATGCGTGAGCAAATTGTCGAACAGTTTAAGAACAACATTTTCAATGAGCTATTGCAAGGAATTTAGGGATTTCACCATCTACGATCCATAATATCATCAAAAAGTTCAGAGAATCTGGAGAAATCACTGCACGTAAGCGAAAAGACCGCAAACCAACATTGAATGCCCGTGACCTTTGATCCCTCAGGCGGTACTGCATCAAAAAGCGACATCAGTGTGTAAAGGATATCACCACATGGGCTCAGGAACACTTCAGAAAACTACTGTCAGTAACTACAGTTTGTTGCTACATCTGTAAGTGCAAGTTAAAACTATACTATGCAGGGTGAAAGCCATTTATCAACAACACCCAGAAACGCCGCCAGCATCGCTGGGCCCCAGCTCATCTAAGATGGACTGATGCAAAGTGGAAAAATGTTCTGTGGTCTGACAAGTCCATATTTCAAATTGTTTTTGGAAACTGTGGACGTCGTGTCCTCCGGACCAAACAGGAAAAGAACCATCCGGACTGTATTCAAAAGCCAGCATCTGTGATGGTATGGGGGTGTGTGCCCAAGGCATGGGTAACTTACACATCTGTGAAGGCACCATTAATGCTGAAAGGTAAATACAGGTTTTGGAGCAACATATGTTACCATCCAAGCAACGTATTTTTAATGGACGCCCCTGCTTATTTCAGCAAGACAATGCCAAGCCACATTCTGCACGTGTTACAACACTGTGGCTTCGTAGTAAAAGAGTGTGGGTCCTAGACTGGCCTGCCTGAAGTCCACACCTGTCTACCATTGAACAACTTAAGCTGTACATCAAACAAGAATGGGAAAGAATTCCACCTGAAAAGCTTCACAAATTGGTCTCCTCAGTTCCCAAACGAGTGTTGTTAAAAGGAAAGGCCATGTAACACAGTGGTAAAAATGTGCCAACTTTTTTGCAATGTGTTGCTGCCACTAAATTCTAAGTTGATAATTGTTTTCCGAAAAACGTTTTGTTTCTCAGTTCCAACATTAAATATATTGTCTTTGCAGTCTATTCAATTGAATATAAGTTGAAAAGGATTTTCAAATCATTGTATTCTGTTTTTATTTACGAATTACACAATGTGCCAATTTCACTGGTTTTGGGTTTTGTACATGAATGGATATAAAAACATAAGCAATGTGGTGCAAAAAACTAACATTTTGAATTATCGTTATGTCAGCTCATTACATTCCCATACAAGGCAGCTGAACAGGCCGGAATTGAAGCGCAATTTGCAGCAACAGCCATTTTTCCTAATAAAATTGTAGCTTCTGCCTGCACAATATGATGAATATGTATTTGTCAACAGGAAACAAATACATTCGATCCTTGTACAGTGCAGCTCATATGTGATGTGCAAATGCATTGAACCAACATTGTAGCAAAGTGGCCTGGTTCAAAGCATGATTCTTAGGTTCTAAGTAACAACATGGTTGGGAACAGACTGCAAGCTGGCATTGTGCGCGATTTGTGGCTTCTTGGCGACTACATTTATTTATGTAATTGTCCTAATATGAATTCTTGTGATGCACATTGAGCATACGTGCCCCCAAAAGTATATCCCAAGTCATTGTCAGTGACATTCTTATTTTTTGCTATCTTGCTCAATATCTTTATGTTTCTGATCTCAGGCACATGACTAATTTAAATATGAATTGTGTATTTAAAAAGGGGCAGGGTGTGGCAAACCACGCTAATGTGTACGCTCAATTCAATGTTGATTTGGATCTACATAATAAATGTGCTTGGTTTAATGCGTACACACACTTTTATACAGCTGAAATTTTTTTGTGCGTACAAGGTTTTCTGGATTTGAATGTACATATTTTTTTAGTTGGAAATCCACACAAGTCTTAATACATGAGCCTTCTGGGTTTTATCAAAATTCACCAAGACTGAGACAAGGAAGGACCAATTTCTGGTACCTGGGAATCAATAACACCACCAATTGTTGGTACTTTTGTGAGTGTGCGTTTGTGTGTGTGTGCGTGTGTATGTGAGTGTGTGTGTATGTGTTAATAAATGCTAATTTTTAAGTAATAACATCTAATTTTTCAATGTAACATTTAATTGTGAGCTGATAATGAAGACTTTGTTGTCCAGTTGTTATATTTAGTTTTTTGTTATACACTCCGGAGTCCCATTTGCAAGTTGCAATTCCAAGACAATAGGTGGCAGTAGTGTGTAGATTAAGACCAGGAAGTAGTCTTTGCCACTAGGTTGAAAGTGCCAGTCTTTTGTTGAGTCTTACAAAATGTTTACACTGTAAGTATTGTATTTACTAAATTACATGCCAACTGTTTGATTGTAATGTGTATCTTAGTTGTATGTTTGTTACCATGTTTGGAAGTGTTGGAATCACCATGTAAAATCGCTAATGTTAATCAGTAGCATATATATATGGCATTAGCATCAAGGTAGAGTATTTTGAAAAGTGTAGCCTTATTTCTTGCTTTCTATCAACATGCTTGCTTTGTTTGCATTAAATTGCAACATTAAAGGCATACTGAAACCCACTACTACGACCACGCAGTCTGATAGTTTATATATCAATGATGAAATCTTAACATTGGCTTTAGATTACTAAAGTGCTGAAAACGTCTCGGTATGATGACGCCTGCGCTTAACGTCACGGATTGTAGAGGACATTTTGGGACAGCACGGTGGCCAGCTATTAAGTCGTCTGTTTTCATCGCAAAATTCCACAGTATTCTGGACATCTGTGTTGGTGAATCTTTTGCAATTTGTTCAATGAACAATGTAAACAGCAAAGAAGAAAGCTGTAGGTGGGAAGCGGTGTGTTTGATTTGTATTGGCGGGTTATATGGACGGGAGGGGGGAGGTGTTTGTTATGCGGGATTAATTTGTGGCATATTAAATATAAGCCTGGTTGTGTTGTGGCTAATAGAGTATATATATGTCTTGTGTTTATTTACTGTTTTAGTCATTCCCAGCTGAATATCAGGTCCCACCCGCCTCTCACAGCATCTTCCCTATCTGAATCGTTCCCACTGCCCTCTAATCCTTCACTCTCACTTTCCTCATCCACGAATCTTTCATCCTCGCTCAAATTAATGGGGAAATCGTTGCTTTCTCGGTTCGAATCGCTCTCGCTGCTGGTGGCCATGATTGTAAACAATGTGCAGATGTGAGGAGCTCCACAACCTGTGTTGTCACGCGCATAGCGTCTGCTACTTCCAGTCCAGTACAGGCAAGGCTTTTTTATCAGCGACCAAAAGTTGCAAACTTTATCGTCGATGTTCTCTACTAAATCCTTTCAGCAAAAATATGGCAATATCGCGAAATGATCAAGTATGACACATAGAATGGACCTGCTATCCCCGTTTAAATAAAAAAATCGCATTTCAGTAGGCCTTTAATGAGACAAAGTCCACTACAAATACACCTGTTTGCTCACCAATTGTTTGAGTTGATGACCAGTCTGCATCACGTGCAAATGTATTGGAATATGGTATTGGGTAACATCAGTGATCAAAAAAATTATTTTTGAATTATTTAAAAACCTGAACAGCACAAAAGAAGATTTTCACGGCACAAACATAGCACAAACGATGTGTTATTTTCATATTTGCCAGCTTCACACAGGTGTAGTATTGTTCATCACTTCACTCTTTTAGCTTCAGTCAATGATGTCGTATCTTCAACCTGCTCACTTCCGTTCTTCTCTGTCCAGTGCACAGCGTGGTTGTGGAAACCGAGTGTTTGGTTGCGTCCCAGCAACTCCTGGAGGCCCATGCCCGTCTGATGGATCTGGAGCGCTGGCAGGATGACATCCTCTGGCAGATCCATGGCGCCGCTGGAATAGCAGAAAGTGACCAGGAGCTGGTGGCCGAATACTTCTCTGACGTCAGCAAGCTAGGCGAGACTTTAGGTGAGGAAACCACAAAACATCAAATTCAACTAGAGTTTATGCAATCAATTCAAGTGCTAGCCTGCTACCACTAATGTTAGCATGCTAGCACTTGAGTAACAAAACCAAGGAGCATTTCCTTTTTGGAACCGTTCAAATCCGTTGAAAAATGTGGTATATGTAGAAGTGTGCATATTGCCCATTCATTTTCAATGGGGGGAAATTCCTGGTAATTACGGGTAATGCGGGAATTTTCGGGTCCGGGTAACACGCTGGCTCAAAGGTCCAGGGTTAGTAGAGTGTGTGGATGATCGAACGGTTCAAATCGAGTCAGTTGCTGAACTTCGAAAATCCCAATTTATTTCAATGGTGTCATGATCGGTTACCCGGATCATGTTCTGTTTAGTTTTGGACTCCCTCAGTTCCTGTTTTGTGCACCCCTGGGTTTGTTTTAGGCCATGTCCACACGAACACGGAGAGTTTCATAAACACATATTGGGGTTAAAACAATCTCCATCCACACAAGTGTAGTTTCAAAAGTGTCTCTGTCTATACACAAACGCATACACCTGCTGTCATATGCACATTTTGTCCAATCAGAAGCCTGAAAAAAGCAGCAATATTTGACTTGGTGCAGCATTACACCTCCTATTATGTTTATTTTGATATACTTTAGATGTACGATGACATGTACATTATCTTTAAAACCAGCCCGCACACACACAGAATCCTGGGAACATTATTAAAGAGCGAATGCACGCCTGTGCTGCTGAAACCCAACACCCATAGAATTATAACATGTTCAGCAACATGGGGATGTATTACATGTGCAGTGAAGTGTACATTATTTCTAAAATCTGCACACACGAACGAGCCAAGGAAAACCTTTTGCATGTTTAAGTGCCTAAAGCGCACGGACGTGCGTGTGCCGCTGCAAAGCTCTCATGGAGTTATAAAGCATTTAATCATCGATATGGTACACGTGTAATGAAGTGTATATTGTCTTTAACATCAGTACACACTACAAAGAGGACGCTACATCTTGTTTTTTTAGTTGCTTGGTCGCCTTTTACGGGCGAGCATGGTCGTGCAAGGCTCCATCTACAAAAATGTAAGCAAGACACGTAAGTTAACTTCATGATTTATCATTAAACAAGGACTAAAAACATGAGATAATGTTGCACCTTTCTTATGACAGAGCAAAAAGTCTTGCTTGTCCAAGTTGTCCCATCAGGTAGAGGTTCGACAGCAGTCGTATCCAAAACAGCTGACTGTCATTTGTGAAGGCGGGAGTGTCGCAAAGCCCATTTTGATGTGTCTTTTTATTAATATTGAGTGAAAATAGCCTCATGTTTACGTTCAAACATACAGTAATTCCTCTTGTAGTGTGTTTAAAGGCAGCAAGGCAGTGTTGCTCACCGTGACGTCATCACAAGTCTCTGTTTGTGCGGTGTACACGCATACGCTAAACGGAGAGTTTTGGATCCCTACACTTCCTTTGTATTGTCATTCAAATTGTACAAATAAGAACAAAATTTTGTTGCATTAGCTCATGGTAGTGCAGGATAAAAAAGCAATAAGGTGCAGATATAAATAATTAGATTACTGTACAGATAAAAAGTTGCACTTTTTCATATGCATCCACGTTTATGGATGTATGTTATATTGTCTTTTTATTCCAGCGAGTTAATCAATTTTGGGGGGAATTGAGGGGATAGTTATGATGCGTTCAAGAGTCTTACGGCCTGAGGGAAGAAGCTGTTACAGAACCTGGAGGTTCTGCTTCGGAGCATGCGGAAGCTCTTTCTAGAGTCCAGCAGTGAAAACAGCCCTTGGTGGGGGTGGGAGGAGTCTCTGCAGATTTTCTGAGCCCTGGTCAGGCAGCGGCTTTTTGCAATCTCCTGGATAGGAGGACGAGGAGTCCTGATGATCTTTTCCGCCGTACTCACCCCTCTCTGGAGAGACTACCAGTCTGAGGCATTGCAGGCTCCAGTCCAGACAGAGATGCTGTTGGTGAGCAGGCTCTCTATAGTGCCTCTGTAGAATGTGGTGAGAATGGGGGGAGGGAGCTGTGCTCTTTTCATCCGACGCAAAAAGTACATGCGCTGCTGAGCTCTTTTTACAAGAGTCCTGGTGTGTAGGGACCAGGTTATATTGTCAGTGATCTGCACCCCCAGGAACTTGGTGCTGCTTACCATCCACACCGCTGTGCCGTTGATGAAGAGTGGAGCGTGGCTGGACTGGTGCTTCCTGAAGTCAACGATGATCTCTTTGGTCTTGTCGATGTTCAGGACCAGGTTGTTGGTTCTGCACCAGTCAACCAGATGTTTCACCTCCTCCTGTAGTCCATGTCGTTGTTGTCACGGATGAGGCCCACTACTGTCGTGTCGTCCGCATACTTCACAATGTGGTTAGTAGTGGACCTGGCGCAGCAGTCATGGGTCATCAACGTGAACAGCAGGACGCAGCTCTGGGGGGAGCCGGTGCTCAGGGAGATGGCACTGGAGGTATTGTTGCCCACTCTCACAGATTGGGGTCTGTCTGTGAGGAAGTCAAGCAGCCAGTTGCATAGGGGGGTACTGAATCCAAGGGAAGCCAGTTTGCTCACCAAAGGCTGCGGGATGATGGTGTTGAATGCTGAGCTGAAGTCCAGAAACAACATCCGCACGTGTGTGTCCTTTCCTTCCAGATGTTCTAAGCTCAGGTGGAGTGCAGAGGAGATGGCGTCCTCTGTGGAGCGGTTAGGGCGATAAGCAAACTGGTATGGGTCGAATGTGGGGGGAAGTCTGGAGACAATATATTCCTTTACCAGCCTCTCGAAGCACTTCATTATGATGGGGGTGAGTGCAACGGGGCGGTAATCATTGAGGGAGGAGATTGTGGGGTTTTTTGGCACTGAAATGATTGTGGCCATCTTAAAACATGATGGTACCACAGCCTGGGTCAGTGAGATGTTGAAGATGTCTGTGAGAACCCCCGCCAGCTGGTCTGCACATCCATTAAGCACCTTGCCCGGAATGTCATCAGATCCCGCTGCTTTCCGGGGGTTCACTCTCCTCAGGGTTTTCTGGACATCCGCTGTGTCCAGGTTGATCGGCTGCTCATCAGGGCGAGGGATGGAGTGCTGTTAAGTGCCTCAAACCTCGCAAAGTAGTTGTTTAGGTCATTTAGGAAGCTGATACTGTTGTCACAGGGACAACAGTATCTTTGGCCAACTTTGGCCAGCGTTTGTAAAAGTCTGCGTTTTTAAAGACAAAAGTATGCGTCTGCGTGTGGACAAGAGGCCTAAACGCAGAGATAAGTATGCGTTTATTAAGTATCCGTGTTCGTGTGAACATGGCCTTAGTTGCCATGGGTGCAAATTTGTATCACCTGCCTCTGATTAGATGCTCACCTGCTGCTGGGCACTAATCAGAGAGCTACTTATTCCCGTTTCTCTCCACGCTCGGCCTGGCTTCCTTATTTGACGCGAACCCGACCGGCCCTCCCTGTTCTCGCAAAGTTTTGCTGCCCCCAAAAATTCCTGACTAACCTACAATAATTTCATACTGTAATTTTTACCCATGTAGTGGTGGGAGGCCAAGAGTCGGAGCCATTTGAGGTCAAGGTTGGTGTAAAAGAGTCGTTTGCACCAGTCATTTTCAACGTCTACTTGGCAGTAGCAATGGAATTTTTGGCTCTTTAAAGGGAATCTAATTTTAAAGTGCCGTTCCTTTAAAAGAGTCGTTTAAAAGACTGGCTTGTTCTTATATTTATTTATTTTGATTTAAGTAACTTGTTTTCATCAAGGAAACAATCACTGGAGGCAGTAGTAAGATAAAGTTATGTCAATAAATCAAAATGTATACATACAACATAATGGACACTATCCGTCAATTCATCCTATTTGTGAGAATTATTTTGAAATATTAATAATAATCTAATTTGGATTTTGTTTCCATTCCATCCATCCATTTTCTACCGCTTGTCCCTTTGCGGTAGAAAATGGATGGATGGATGGATGGATGTAAACATTCCACAAGATGGTGCCATTTCCCCATTGTTTGACATTGACGTTCTACATTCGCCTTACCTTGCATGTCATCAATTCTTTATGTGGATGACAGTCAAAAGTCAATTGCTGACTTATAACCAGGGGCGCCGAAAAGGGGGGGTAAAGGAGACGGATTCTAGGGGCCCATGATGGAGGGGGGCCTCTGATGATGAAATTATAATACAGAAAAAATAATGACACTAAGTTATTAACTAACATATAATCACACATGTTTTATTTTCCATGTCCTGGTAACAATACCTTTATTTGTTTTGGAAGCATAAACACCTGCAGGGCCCTCCCTATCCCCCCTCTATTTACGTAAAATGGTTCAGTCCGACTGGGTCAGCTGCACGTAGAGCACCGGCGATTTGTCACAGACAGACAGCGCCACAGCGGGCAAAGCGGAGGAGACAGCAGTATACCTCAAAAATCAGGCAGCTAAAAGAGAAAGGAAAAGAAAATAAGAGAGGAGAAGGAGTTGAAGCGTCGACAATATGTCACCCAATATTTCCCAAAAAAAGGTGGGTTTGTTAGTTGTGGTGGAAAGTTATGCATATTAACTTTGTCCCTGTCTGTGGTAATAAGCTAGCTCACTTTTCTCACCGTGTTAGCTCAAGAAAACTCTGGATTTTTATATTTTACTGCTATATTAGTTAAATAATCAATCCAGTCAAACATTTATCAAGCTGTTCTTATTCAATAATAGTTGATCTCCCCTCCCACTGTTTAGGTGTCTTACTTGAAGTAAGACACCTAAACAGTGTATATGCAGCCAACTTCCCCCCTAACCTGTCCCCTCTTGAACTCCTAAATGCAATTTGTAGGCTGCAGCTGCAAAGCATCTTTGGAGAAGTGTGCATCGCCTTGCGCATATTTTGCACCCTGCCAGTTCCCACACAGCAAAAACACTCCGCGGCGGATCCCCCGCGGAGGTATCGCGCTTTCCGGAACGGAACCGCGAAACGGAACCGCGAAACGGACCCGCATCGGCGTCCACTTGCTCTCAGGAACGTATCCGCCACGGCGGATCCGCGACCCGCCGCCGTGGCGCTGAATCCGCTCTGCACCCATGATCAGAGCCTTATTTCCGCACCCATGATCAAAGCCTAACCTCCCGCCGCGGACCAGCAACGGACTCATAAAAACCCTGGCTCATCTGGCCGTTTTGGACCCCTTTATCTTATTTTCAAAATCCCTTCTGTTCTTGCTGTAGGATAAAATAGGAAACTAAAAAATTCACTAAGCCCTTCTACAGCAATATATGCTTACATATGCATTGCCTCGTATTTTTAAACTAACAATATTGTCAATAGGCAGAAACAGAAAATGGTCAATTCCCTCTATAAAGTAAATATATATAATATATAAATATATATATAAAAAGTAAATATACGTATTTAATCTATTAGGCTAAAACTTCAAGGAAACGCTGCTCCATGCACAGCTAACATATCAGAAAATGAATAACTGGTGAATGACAAGAAGTCCAATAAAAGGTTGTTTATTTATACATATACATCTCTATTCCTCCTGAGGAGGTGGAAGCGGGACTCGTCTCCTCGTTGCCCGATCCCCCGCCAAGTTGAACCACCTGATGGCGTGTTTGGTGACCAGCGTCCGTGGCTGACCTTATCAACACATTTTTACTCACAGCACCTGTAATCAAACAAGATTACAAGACAGATACGTTTGTGTTTATGGTAGGAAGCATCCAAAGCCAAGTATGCTTACACAATACAAAATATGTGATAGGTATTAAGGAGATTACATTTGAAAAAAAATACATGACTTAAAGTTACTGGAGGTGGTTAAAATAAGGTGCGTGAACTATGAATTTGTGATCAGGGTATAGGTGTGCAAGACATCCAAAATGTTCAAACAATATCGTTATTTGGTTCCTTGATCAGAGTACTTGTTTGGCTCTGTTGGATGACGGCGGCGGGGGGTTGGGGGTGGGGGGCATAAATAAATATCCATAACCCAACTTTGGGAGGTTGACATTGTTTTCTTATTATATTTGTACTATCATTCTATGTTGTATTCGTGTAGGCCAGGGGTGTCCAAAGTGCGGCCCGGGGGCCATTTGCGGCCTGCAGGTCATTTTTTAACGGCCCCAGGCCACATTTTAAAAAAATACGATCGAAATAAATAAAAAACATTAAAAGTGGTATTTAAAGAGAAAACATGTGAAATGTAACAAGAAAATGTAGCAATGTTTACTCTAATCACACAAAGCTGCCATGTAGGCTGTTTCTTTCTTTAAAAAATAATAATGAATCAAAATCAATGTCATTATGAATTATTGACCTATTCAAGGCTTAAGAAAATTACCTTCGCAATCAGCTGGTCTTGGTTGTGCTTAATAGTTTCCAGCAGGCTAAGGATGTGGATTACCTCAGGCGCTGTTGACAAACAGCAGTATAAAATTAACATGTTTCAGTGTTTATCCTCATTACTCATAATCCTGACATTAGCTATTGACCTTAGTTAATGACAAAAGTTATTGACAAAGTTTGAAGAAAATATGTGATTTCTTGTGAATTTGAATTTTTTCCAAAATTTGTGGCACAGAATGACCATCCGGTATTTGTCAGTTATTGCTCACCAGAGCAGGAAATGTTGTCGGCCATTCTTCCCCCTCGCCATGTTGGCCTGCTGGCCAGGCTGGATCCAGGCTCCTCTGTCTGCCACATGTTGAGGGCTGCTGGTGAGGGGGGTGGAGGGAGTCGAGGAGGGACTGCCGTTCCTAGTGAGGTGGGCATTGTGAGAGAGCCATCAGTTAACCATGACTGGTAATACCCAAGGGGCCTATCTATACACTAATATTTCAGAGATCAGTCCCTACCTTGTGTAACTCTCTGCATGTTTAATGCATGTGCTGGTGAAGGCATATGAATGCGTCCTTCCCCATGGTGAGGTGCTAAGGGAGATAAATTGGTATTAAATGGTTGTGATCTGTTAACTATGGTTACTGGATGCTGAGATATTATTTCAGAGATCAGTCTTTACCTAGAAAGTTATCTCCAGTTGAGGAGTCGAGTTGACAAGTACTCATGACTCTTGCTGGCACTCGGCGAGACGGTGGAGCTGGGAGAAGGGATACAAGGAGAGGGGGATATCTTTAGCACTAAGAATGTTAACCATATCTTTAATATTAATGTGGTGGTTTCGTTTTTTTGCAATACCAAAATTGCCAAATATACATATAGTACAAGCATCTCTGGTCTATTTTTGAATGCTACCGGAAATAACCTTCCTATTACTGTAGAAACATGACAAAAACAAGACGGAACACACTTACACTGGCTTCCTGTTCCTTTTTTCTGGCAGCTCCTCATTCTCTGCCTCAGATTGCAAATCCCAACTCCATGTTCCTCAGTAATGTGACACAGGAGGAAATAGTTACAATCATGAAAAATGTTTAAATCTAAGACTTCAACTGATTGTCACGGAATTGATATGGAAACGATAAAAAAGGTTATTGAAGAGATCTCAGGACCATTGATGTATATTAGTAACCTATCATTTCAAACAGGTAAATTTCCAAACAAAATGAAAATAGCTAAAGTTGCACCAATTTATAAGACTGGAGACAAACATCAATTTACAAATTATAGACCTGTTTCTTTACTTCCACAATTTTCTAAAATCATTGAAAAACTGTTCAATGACAGATTAGAGAGTTTCATAAATAAAAATAGAATACTCGAAGAGAACCAATATGGATGCAGAGCTAATGTTTCAACTTCAATGGCTTTAATTGAAATTACAGAAGAAATTACCAATGCAATAGATAGTAAAAAATGTGCGGCAGCAGTTTTTATGGATCCAACTAAAGCATTTGACACAATTAATCACAATATTTTAATCAAAAAACTAGAACGATATGGCAGCAGAGGGTTAGTCTTAAACTGGATAAGAAGTTATCTAACGAACAGGAAACAATACGTGAAGCTAGGCGAACACACGTCTACAACGCTAAATATATCCTGTGGTGTACCTCAGGGATCAATATAGGACCTAAATTATTCAATGGCAATCAATGTTTATTTATATAGCCCTAAATCACAAGTGTCTCAAAGGGCTGTACAAGCCACAACGACATCCTCGGTACAGAGCCCACATACGGGCAAGGAAAACTCACCCCAGTGGGACGTCAATGTGAATGACTATGAGAAACCTTGGAGAGGACCGCATATGTGGGTAAGTTTAAGATCAACCTCAAAGATCAACTATACACTAGGATAGCCTTGCTTTCCCTAGTAATTATTTTTTGGGCCTTTTAGCTCCAGTAATATTGCTTGCGTAAGTAGGGATGATGTTTGATAAGGAATTATCGAGTTCGAGCCTATTATCGAATCCTATTATCGAACCGATTCCTTATCGATTCTCTTATCGAGTCCAGATAGGTTGTTGTATATGGAAAAAAACACACAATATTTGGTTTAACAAAAGCTCACTTTTATTATATAATAAAAAAATAAAATCTAATAAATAAATAAATATTGACTGTTACCCACCTAAAAAAATAAAATAAAATAAATAAATATTGACTGTTGTTACCCAAAGTATATTAAGTGGGATTTTTCAGAGAAACAAATATATACAGTAACACAAAAACAACCTGTCTCTGTGATCACTATAGGTGTATAAATAATAATATAGTGTTAAATAAAATCAGTCCCTTGGGCACAAAACTGAAAATAATACAGCTCTCCAAAAAGTGCACTTCTGCTGCTATTTGACATAACTGTTTGTTATGATGCTTTGACATTTTTGCACTTTATTTCTTTATTGAAAGAACATTCTATGAAGAGAAAAGTTCTTTGCAAATGTGGTTACAATGCTAATAAATGAAAAGTTAAAGCTAAAAAAAGAAATACACTTTATTGAGTTAACATTATTTCTTTATGGGGGCAAAATGTTATGAGCTAGAGAATATAACAACTACACTACCCAGCATGCAACGGGAGTTACGAGCATGCGCGGTAGCCCCGAAAAGTGTTGCATGTTGCCACGCTGTGAAAGTAAACGTCAAGAACTCAGCCAACACGCCTCGTCTGCATTATTTATAATTAGACAGACAACACATCAACAGTGTGATTTTGTTTTGTTTACAAGGAAAGAAAAACAAAAGTTAAAAAAGGGAGATATGTTGTATATATATGTATGTGCTGCGGTTGTTTTAAGAACGTTGCGACAGCTGGCGTAAAGGAGGTGCGTTGCTATGTTTCCGGTTGGTCGTAAAAGTGTTCGTCATGTGTTTTACCCTGCTAAAATCTCTCAGTAAAGTTATTCGATGGATTATAGCTTTTGTTTTGAACTTTATTACACCTTGGAGCGCTTTTTCCCGTCCATTGTTTTCCTGCTTTCGCTATCTGCGCCTAATGACTGAGCTACATGACGTCATTTATTGTGATGTCCCACGGAGCATTTCTGGTCGGGACGGGATTCGAATAAAGAATCAACTCTTTTCCTTTACTATAGTGGTCTCGATAACGGGTACCGGTTCTCAAAAAGGGATTCGAGTCCGAGGACTCGGTTCTTTTCTTATCAAACAACCGGGAAAACCGGTTTCGAGTATCATCCCTACGCGTAAGGAACTCTGCAAGATGTATGTTGACAGAAATCTATCTGGGCTAAAGACCTGCCTAACACTGTAGGGATGAAACGGTATCGAATCTCAATTTACGATATTATCACGGAATTAAGGCCACAGTACGATATTATTGCAGTATATGTCAAAGAAGAAAAAAAGCTTGGTAAAAATGCCATAGTGTGTAAAATTAAGTGTCAGGAAGGTTTAGGATAACACACTTACTGTAATTGAACACAAACATGTTGCAATGTTTCAGTCATATTAACAACTACAAACAAATATTTCTAAGTGCAAATCCAGATCCAGTTTGAGTGTAAAACAAAAATGTACACTTTAGTGTCTTTCAACATTTACATTATGGGAAGCAGTGTCCTTTACAATGGTCATTTTGTATATCAGTCTGGAAAATGTTTCTCAGAAAAGTAAACTAACAATATAACTTTTGTACGGAATAATTCTGGTTTCGCTTTCCGACCTCGAAGCTATTTTGGTACATGGTGAAATGATAAGTATGATGGCAGTCACACACAAGAGATACATGTAGACTGCAATATGATGGCAGTCACACACAAGAGATATGTGTAGACTGCAATATGACTCAAGTAAACAACACCAACATTTTAAATGTTCCATTGAAAATATAGGACATTATATACACGGCGCTCAAAAATCTATCAAAATGTTTTAGTACAACTTTGGTAAGCTATGAAGCCGCACCGCTTGATGGATTGTACTGTGCTTCAACATACGAGTATTATTATGGTGTGTGTATAAGGTAAGACATATTATCTAGCGTTTTATTTTGCAATTTTATGCAAAAGTAACTTTTCTTACCTTCTGGTACCTACTGATCTGTATTTGGGATCTGCATAAGTCCTGAAAATATGTAAAAAAAAAAAAAAGTAAATAAGACCGCCCACAAAACGGCGCATCCTGAAGCAACTGTCAGAAAGCGGCTTGAAGATGATCTGTAAAACATAATCTATGCAACATTTTGACCAAAGAACCACCATGTTATGTAGACCACAAGGAAGTATTTTCCATTTAGAAAAAAATTATAATTCAGTGCGCCTTATATATGAAAAAAGATCGAAAATAAACCATTCATCAGCAGTGCGCCTTATAATCCGGTGCGCCCTATGGTCCTTAAAATACGGTAGCTTTTTAGTTTACTCATATTTCTCGCTGTGGGGTTTGCTAGACCGGCTGGCTCTGTGTCACCTTGGAAACGCTCGAAACGAAAGTGACGTGCTTTGCTTTGCAAAACGCAGACTTTCTTACCTGCGCCAAAGAGGTTATGTTTTGGCCTTGGCTTGTTTGTCTGTTTGTTAGCAACATAACCAGTTATGAACAGATGTATTATCCAAAAAAAGTATTCCTTTATCTACGATAAGTATGAACCCAATTCCCTTCCTGCACGGAGGTTTCTAGATGTAGTTTATTTACAGACCCCGGCCAACACTAAAATGCCAGAAAAAAACTACACTCGCCAAGTTTTCCTTTGATACGTCACACGTCACATTATTATTGAGAAGACTTTGAAACTGAAATATCACGGTATTTACAATACTGTTACATCCCTATGACACAGTGATTAAACGTTGGGAAATCCTGTTCGTGACGCCAATTTGTGTAGTGGATTGTCCGAAGTTTAAACAGCAACAAGAGTGAATTTAGTACAAACATTTTATTTACCCATAGTCAAAAGTGCAAGTCGGATTGAGCTGTCCATGCAGACAAACAAACGTCCTCCGGAGGACACAAGAATCAAGCAATCTCTCAGCCCTTGTCACTTGGCCATTTTTATCGGTTTCCCTCATGCGTCAAGGTCCCGTTGTTTTCAACCTGTTTGTTTTGCAACATCCTTGAATCTCTTAGTCGTGCTTAGACAATCAAAACATTTTGTAGAATGGTCAGAGCGACTCCATATTCAACTTTGTCCTACATCTGGTCCTTCAATGGTATAGAATAGAAGAGAAAGGAAACAAGCAGACATTCTTGATAGACACGAAATATAGCTCAAAGGTCAGAAATTCTACTACATTATTCTCAAATCTGTCACAGCTTGAAAGATTTAGAGTTGACAGAAGTGTCACGCTGAAGCAGTTTGGTGTGCGAGCCTTTGCACAGCTTCATCACTTTTCTGACGCGAGTGAAGATGCCTATCGAACCACAAGTTACTGGCTGATGCGCTTTTCAATTTGTTAAGCTCGATCCACCTTGATCATGGCAAAGACAAGAGTCACACCTTTAAAGTCTTCGACTATTCTTAGAATGGAAATGACTGCAGCCACAGTTGCTAAAAGATGGATATGCTTTGAGGAACTCGATCCAATTCAATAGTATTACACATAATCACAGTAATTATGATGTAGTCTGCAGTAAATGTCAAGGAAATAAGGAAATAGCAAACCCATTCAAAGTCAAGAGAGACCACAGCTGCGACCAGTCTCACTAGCGCCCCTAGTGGTAGGGACCACTGGTCTCTGCCAGGTAGCACTTCGATCCGATCTGCAATTTAATAAGAATAACATATCCATCCATCCATTTTCTACTGCTTGTCCCTAATGATTAGTGATTAAATCGTAAATAAAAACAAAAATTAATGATTTGCAAATCCTTTTCAACCTATATTCAATTGAATAGACTGCAAAGACAAGATACTTATCATTCGAATTGGAAAACTTAAATTTTTGCAAATATTAGCTCATTTGGAATTTGATGCCTGCAACATGTTTCAAAAAAGCTGGCACAAGTGGCAAAAAAGACTGAGAACGTTGAGGAATGCTCATCAAACACTTATTTGGAACATCCCACAGGTGAACAGGCTAATTTGGAACAGGTGGGTGCCGTAATTGGGTATAAAAGCAGCTTCCATGAAATGCTCAGTCATTCACAAACAAGGATGGGGCGAGGGTTACCACTTTGTGAACAAATGCGTGAGCAAATTGTTTAAGAACAACATTTCTCAACCAGCTATTGCAAGGAATTTAGGGATTTCACCATCTGCGGTCCGTAATATCATCAAAAGGTTCAGAGAATCTCGAGAAATCACTGCACGCAAGCAGCAAGCTGAAAACCAACAGTGAATGCCCCTGACCTTCGATCCCTCAGGCGGTACTGCATCAAAAAGCGACATCATTGTGTAAAGGATATCACCAGATGGGAACACTTCAGAAAACCACTGTCAGTAACTACAGCTCGTCACTACATCTGTAAGTGCAAGTTAAGACTCTACTATGCAAAGCAAAAGTAATTTATCAACAACAGCCAGAAACGCTGCCGGCTTGGCTGGGCCAGAGCTCATCTAAGATGGACTAATGCAAAGTGTAAAAGTGTTCTGTGGTCTGACGAGTCCACATTTCAAATTGTTTTTGGAAACTGTAGACCTTGTGTCCTCTTGACCAAAGAGGAAAAGAACCATCCGGATTGTTATAGGCGCAAAGTTCAAAAGCCAGCATCTGTGATGGTATGGGGGTGTATTAGTGCCCAAGGCATGGGTAACTTACACATCTGTGAAGGAACCATTAATGCTGAAAGGTACATACACAACATATGTTGCCATCCAAGCAACTTTATCATGGACGCCGCTGCTTATTTCTGCAATACAATACCAAGCCACGTGTTACAACAGCATGGCTTCAAAAGACTGTGGGCCTGCCTGTAGTCCAGACCTGTCTCCCATTGAAAATGTGCGGCGCATAATAAAGTGTAAAATACATTTTGTATCACCCATTTTCCTGTCGATAATTGTAGTTCTTTTTGCTGACATAAACATTTCCACCGTAACAATTTCGGTCTATTTTGGCTTGTAGGTAAATGTACGTTTTCTTTGTTGTGAGTGGAATGTATTGTGTATTTTACTCGTATACTGTAAATTGTGGCGTTAACAATTGCAGGTAAGGAGCTGTGGGCGGTCGTGAGCAGTGCCCTGGCTGTGGCTCGCCAAAACCCGACACCGTTTGTATCGGCGGTGAGGATTGTCGAGCGCGAAGAGGACATGGACAGAATTCTGCTGGAGCGAGTTGGAGGCAAAGCCCGGCCTTTGCCCCCAGGACGGCCTCGCCGCTGGAGGGCACGCTTCTTCCAGGTCTCTCTCCTAACAAAAAAAAATCCTGTTTTTAGAAGGCCAGCTAGCTGACAGTGGCTTTTGTCCTTGGTAGGTACTAGAGGAGGCGGTGTCCGCTCGCTTCCATAGTGTCTCCTACCTTCACACGAGGGGTCCAGGTTTGGCAGGACATCTCTCTGCTCTGCAGCACGCCATTATGGCGGATCTGGCCACGGTTCGCCACCTGCTGGAGAACTGTGTCCCGCCACACTACTGCCTAACGAGAGCCTACCTTAGGGCCAGCCACCACTGTTTACATGCTCACCTGACACAGGTGAGGTGTGACATCAACACTGAGCATCATTGTTGAATTGGAAAGATTGTCTTATTTTTTGGGTTGTATTTTTTGTGGCATAGGTCTGCAGTTGGGACCTGGAGAGTGGGGAGATCTTTGCGGTGCTTAACTGGGTGCTCCACATCTACAACAGGTAAAGTCCACACCATATCGTCCTCTCAAGAAACTTACAACGCTCTTAAAGCTGTTTTTAAAGGAAGGTCTCGGAAGAACAGTTAATTTTTTCCGAGAAATGAATGGAAAGACAAAAAAATTATCCATTAAGTCAAAAATATGACAGATTCATGCACGGAAAAAAAACAACTCAATGAAATAATGCGATTGGTCCTATGACAAGCCGGTGACGTCGATGGGTAGGTCTGCGGTTTCAACTCGCCCTGGCCGGAGAATGAAGAGAGCTGCACCATAAACACTCTGTCAGGGGTCTAAAACTATCTACTTGGGGACTGCTGGAGGGAAAGTGTGTGAGGTGAGGTTGCATGACTAAATTAGTTAACTACATAATTATTCTGAAAAACAAAAGGTAAAAAGTGTACATTTTGACACTGCTTAGTTCCCCAGGAGATGATTATAATCCTTGTGCTTGCTTATCGGAAGTTGTTCTTAGTGTTGCCCAATTTGTTTGCCCAAATTTATGCTGTCATTTCTGTGTTGAACTGTTGAAGTAGGTATTGTTCTGGGCACTTCCGGTTGAGCACGGTCGGTGCAAGGCGAGCTTAGCGAGGGCTCTGTGGAAATGTGCCCTTTTTTATAGTTTACTGACACCTTTACTAATTCCAGTCATCAACATACCATACCTTTTCCCAGAGGTGTGGACTCGAGTCACATGACTTGGACTCGAGTCAGACTCGAGTCATGAATTTGATGACTTTAGACTCGACTTGACAAAATGTAAAGAGACTTGCAACTCGACTTGGACTTTAAAGGCCTACTGAAACCCACTACTACCGACCACGCAGTCTGATAGTTTATAAATCAATGATGAAATCTTAACATTGCAACACATGCCAATACGGATTAGTAAAGTGCAATTTTAAATTTCCTGCGAAATATCCTGCTGAAAACGTCTTGGTATGATGACGTTTGCACGTGACGTCACGGATTGTAGCGGACATTTTGGGACACCATTGTGGCCAGCTATTAAGTCGCCTGTTTTCATCGCAAAATTCCACAGTATTCTGGACATCTGTGTTAGTGAATGTTTTGCAATTTGTTTAATGAACAATGGAGATAGCAAAGAAGAAAGCTGTAGGTGGGAAGCGGTGTATTAGCGGCCTGCTGCGGCTATGTCGTAGCCGGTGTTTCATTGTTTACATTCCCGAACGATGACAGTCAAGCTTTACCATTGGCCTGTGGAGAACTGGGACAACATAGACTCTTACCAGGAGGACTTTGAGTTGGATACGCATGCTTGTGGAGATGGGACAACAGAGACTCTTACCAGGAGGACTTTGAGTTGGATATGCGCTACCGTGAGTACGCAGCTGCGGCTTCCAAACATTTGATCGCTTGCCCATACGTGCGTGCCGCTATGTGCATGTCACGTACGTAACTTTGGGGAAATATATGTGCTGTATGAACTTTGGGGAGGTGAACGGTACTTTGGGCTGTGGGATTGAATGTGTTGTGCGGGTGTTTGATTTGTATTGGCGGGTTATATGGACGGGAGGAGGGAGGTGTTTGTTATGTGGGATTAATTTGTGGCATATTAAATATAAGCCTGGTTGTGTTGTGGCTAATAGAGTATATATATGTCTTGTGTTTATTTACTGTTTTAGTCATTCCCAGCTGAATATCAGGTCCCACCCGCCTCTCACAGCATCTTCCCTATCTAAATCGCTTCCACTGCCCTCTAGTCCTTCACTCTCACTTTCCTCATCTACGAATCTTTCATCCTCGCTCAAATTAATGGGGAAATCGTCACTTTCTCGGTCCGAATCGCTCTCGCTGCTGGTGGCCATGATTGTAAACAATGTGCAGATGTGAGGAGCTCCACAACCGGTGACGTCACGCTACTTCCGGTACAGGTAAGGCTTTTTTATCAGCGACCAAAAGTTGCAAACTTTATCGTCGATGTTCTCTACTAAATCCTTTCAGCAAAAATATGGCAATATTGCGAAATGATCAAGTATGACTCATAGAATGGATCTGCTATCCCCGTTTAAATGAGAAAATCTCATTTCAGTAGGCCTTTAACATCAATGACTTGTGACTTCACTTGGACTTGAGCCTTTTGACTTGACATGACTTGCTACTTTCCCCAAAACCCAACGATTAAAAAGTTATTCGGGAGCGCTCCATATCTTCCAAAGTGTACGTGTGTGTGTCTGTCAGGGAGTGTGCGCTTTGTCAGCGTGTGTGTCTGTCAGTACAATAGCCAATCGAATTAGATCCATGTTGTTTTCGTCCCACGGCATTCATCCAATCAAATTGCAGAACAACCACTGAAGAAGAGCTCTCAAACAACGTGCTAGTGAGGAAAAATGACGCCAAAGATAGTTTCGTTCGGGTATTAAAACTACGACTTTGTCAACAAAAAACGAATTGCAACAACTTCCAACTTCGTTCGACATTCGAAGTTGCAAACAGAACGGTAAATTTTTAATGTAAGCTAACGTTTATTGGCTAAGTAACGTAACTTTTATTTGCTGTGTAGTTAAATCAGTGAGGCTGTAAACTCACTGCTAACGTTATAACCATAGACATCTTATAAGTAGACGCAGCATCGACCGCTACTGCCTACTGGCGCTGACGAGACGCGGGGCCGCCATCTTGGAGTGGTGATCCGCTCCACTCAGTGCAATTCATTTGGCAGGAGCAATGAACTGTCAGCGCATTTAATTCATTTTACCTCACTGAATACCACTGATTTTCATGCGTTTTTTTGTCATACGTGTAGCTATGATAAAGGACACATGTTTTGGCGTGTTTTATTATTCATAGTTTGCTTAACAGTAATGGAATATTCTTATATGCTATAAGTGACCAGACGTCCAAGATCAAAACTGGGAATATAATCACAGAGAAGGGGGGAAAAACGGTCAGCTATTTTTAAGTTGAAGAAACAATATGATTAGGTTATATAAACATGCGTATATTCTACATAAACAATGTATGAATACATTAGATATCTATATATCTTAGGGACCTATAGACTGTATCTCTGTTGCTGCAGCAGCAGAGAGTTTATTCTGTCTTGACACTTTGTATTGATATTTTGTATTACATTCTTCCCTTAAATGATCATGTTTACAGTGATTGTTTTATATGTATTTTTTATGTATGTCGCTTTGCATAAAAGCGTCTGCCAAATACTTTAACATAAACATATATAAACACCTGAAAGTCTTTATATCAGCTAAAACCACCAATCTGTTTCACTGGATTCAGAATAAAACCAAATTCTGTTTTACCCAACAATGTTAGTATTTGAATATTGTTACTTGAAGACTTATTCCTGGTTACAATTATACTGTTAAGAAAGTATTGTCTTATACTTTTCCTAAAATGAGAACACATCATAATCAGTGGCGGCTGGTGAATTTAGTTTTAGGTGGGGCTGAAAGTTTGTAAACCAAACCCCTGTAGGGGCGTCATCCTCCCCCAGAAGATTTCTTTGTGATTTTCACATACAAATATTGAAGATCTTTGCTCCTTCTCAACTCTGTGGTAATATTATTTTCACAAAATACAACCAATAGTACGTTAATGTTAAATCTTACTTGTGAAAAGTAATCCCCCGATTCCTATTTTCAACAGTCCGCTCATTTGAGAAGGAAAACGCTGAACACATCTTTGTTTTCTACCTGTCAACTGTCAGTTTAGGCTGCTCGCCGGCTCCTCATCACCACTTCAAGATGGCGGCCAAATTGCTCGCGTCACAGCAGCCAATGCTGCTTCTACTTATAAGATGTCTATGGTTATAACGTCATTGCAAACACGGCAATCTGTTGCGTCCACTGCAGTTCGCTACCTTATTCATACTTTTTGTCAAGTGATTTTTTTTAAGCAGGGTTGCATGAGGTACCTACAATAACGTTACGTTAGTCAATGTATCACACACAGTAACGTAACGTTAGACGGCGGTCAGCAGCACCGCATATTTTAGCCACCTACAAAAAGACAAACATAGTCAAATAAAGGTCAGTTAAAATGTAGACTATATTAAGAATATGTGTACATATTGCATAGGGCCCTGACATCTAAAAAGTACAACTCTGTTCATTGTTGTGTTCATGTATTTGTTATGTTTTTCATGTGTACGCACACATCAACACACATACAGTATGAGATGAGATCAATGAGATAAGGTAAGAAAAGGATAGAAACTGCTGTGGAACTAGTTACAATACAATATGCCATGGAAATACAATGTTAACACTTTTGTGCAAATAAGTACAGTTGCACTTGTTTTTTCAAATGTGTTTATTCTGTAAAGGAATGAGTTACATGTTTAAAATGACTGGTTAATAGTGCTATTATGAAGTGCAATGTCAGCACTATTTTTTTCCCTGCAATTTCAAATGCACTTGTTTTAATACATAAATACAGCATTTTAAAAGCATACACAATCTGTGTAAATATATTAGTCTGTGGTTAAAAGGACTTGAAAGGACTCGAAACTCAAAATGCAGGACTTGGGACTTGACTTGAGACTTTCCAGTCTTGACTTTGGACTTGACTCGGTACTTGCATGTCTTGACTCGGGACTTGACTAGAGGGCAAAGACTTGAGACTTACTTGTGATTTGCAAAACAATGACTTGGTCCCACCTCTGCTGCTTAGTTCCCCAGGAGATGATTATAATCATTGCGCTTGCTTATTGGAAGTTGTTCTTAGTGTTGCCCAATTTGTGTTTGTTATGCTGTCATTTCTGTGTTGAACTGTTGAAGTAGGTATTGTTCTGGGCATTTCCGGTTGAGCACGGTCGGTGCAAGGCGAGCTTAGCGAGGGCTCTGTGGAAATCTGCCCTTTTTTATAGTTTACTGACACCTTTACTAATTCCAGCCGTCAACATACCCTACCTTTTCCTGACCTGTCGTGTGTAGCTTCTTTTTTGTGGATTGCGCCTGCTAATTCTGGCCGATGGGAATATGACAAGCCGGGCCTCTCCAAGCCTTGTGCGTCTCCGGATCCAGATACCATGGGGAGTTAGTCATCGGCTCGGCCCTTTGTAAGTTGTTAAGCCAGAAGATGGACGAAATGCGAGCCGACATCCTTGACAATCTTAAATCTGTTGTCAGAGGGAAGATGGCGGCTGCCATAGAGCTATTTGAGAGCATTCTCTCATCCTATGGCAGAGCCATCACTAGCACGGCACTCGCTGCTAACGCTAATGCTAACGTGCTAACTGATCTCCGCACTAGCGTCAACAAGCCAACTGCCACCATTAGATGTCTTTTCTAAAAAATGCAATGATCTGCAGGGCCGCTCGAGGTGGAATAATGTCCGAGTGGTGGGCCTCCTTGAGGGCTGTGGGGGACCCTGCCTGACTGAGCTCAATTCTTGCAGGAGGTCCTGAAACTTGACGACAAGCCCATGTTGGCTTTTCGTCTAAAGACGGCAAACCCCCTTGGCCACTCGTTGTACGAGTGATTTTATTTCAAGTCCATAACCAGATTCTACGAAGGATGGGTGACGCTTTTACGCTATCCTTTATAGGCAAGAGGATTTTAATTTGCTCGACTTCACCCCGACTTTGCTGCGGTGAAGAAGAGGCTACATTAATGTGTCAACGTGAGGTTTGGTCTTCTCTTTCCAGCTACGTTTTATCCAACGGCCAGATTCACAGATTTGATCATCCAAAAAGGGCGGCAGACTTTGTCGACAAAAACGTTAAAATGGGAGTTACTCCGGATTCAATATAGGGGGTGTGCTAGCATGCTAAATGGCCGCCGCCATTTTGGAGTCAAAGGACTACAGATACCAGAAGCGTGAGATATCTCGCCTTTCTTATTGATTATGTTCTACTTTATTATGTTGGTATAGTTCATGTGTTTTGTCAGGATGACTACTAAGTATTTTTTTGGTATTGTCTTGTTTGAGTAATTTAACGGTTGTATATCAGTCTTCTTCATATGTATTTGCACATTTGATTAAAGGAATAGGTTTTGATAGTAAGCTGTAATTAAACAGCATTTTTTGCATCTATTAAAAAATATACCTGAGTGCGCTCTGTTTGCTAAATAAATGTCACATATTTAACGCCTACTGCGTTGTTTGTCAGCATAGAACAGGTGCGATGGTTGTTTCTTTGTGGGGCCCAGTTTAGAGGGATGCTTTGGAGGTGGGGGGCGTGGGGGCCACTGTTTCAGTCCAGCTTATTTATTTTTTTTAGTTTTACCACATACTTGCATTGTTGTATACTGTATATTTGATTTTTGCACTTTTTGCTATGACCCAGCCTAATCTAACAGCAGCGTCCGGCTGGTGTGACATTAGGTTTACCAGTTTTAATTGCAACGGGCTTAATAATCCTATAAAATGAAGTAGGATATTGCATCATCTCCGTCATCTGGGCGCCCGGGTAATCTTCTTGCAGGAGACTCATCTTAAAACTTCTGATCACTTGAGGCTGAGGAAAGGATGGATAGGACAGACTTTGTCAAGGATCTGGTGAGCGTTGCTTGCAGCGTAGCCACAAGGATGCAGAGATAGCAGACGGCTTGCAAGTAAAACTTATTTATAGTCCAGGAAGCACTGAACAAACAAAAACTGAACGGTAAATATCATGCTCAAATGTACAATGATCCAGGACTGAAGGAGGGACCCAGGTGGAACTACCCATCCATAAAATCCATTTTCTCCCACTGGTCCCTCTCGGGGTCGCGGGGAGTGCTGGAGCCTATTTCAGCTGCATTCGGGCGGAAGGCGGGGTACACCCTGGAGAGATCGCCACCTCATCGCAGGGCCAACACAGATAGACAACATTCACACACTAGGGCCCATTTAGTGTTGCCAATCAACATATCCCCAAGTGAATGTTTTTGGAGGTGGGAGGAAGACTGAGTACCCGGAGGGAACCCACGCAGTCACGGTGAGAACATGCAAACTCCACACAGAAAGACCCCGAGTCTGGGGATCGAACCCAGGACTTTCGTATTGGGAGGCACACGCACTAACCCCTGTGTCATCGTGCTGCACCCAGGTGGACACTTGTTGTGCACTTTGTATCATCCTATTAGCCTATTAAATGTGGACTTTAAATTATTATCTAAACTGCTGGCTTTACGTCTGGATACTATTCTCTCTTCTATTGTTAATGCGGGTCAAACCGGGTTCATTCGGAATAGGCACTCTTTTTCCAAACTTCGACGTCTTTTCAATATATTGTATGATGTGCCTACTCTTAACACTGAAGAGGCAGTGATACCTAAGGATGCTGAAAAAGCATTTTACCGAGTGGAGTGGAACTATCTATTTTATGTCCTGGAGAGTTTCAGTTTTGGTAACAGTTTTACTTCATGGATTGAGTTCCTATATCATCTCCTGAGGCCTAGGTCAGGACAAAGAATATTCAATCCGAATATTTTTGCCTTCATCGCTCAACATGACAGGGCTGCCTCCTGAGCCCATTGCTTTTTGCTCTTGCCAATAGCGCTTCGGACCAACCCGCTTATTACGGGCATATGTAGACACAATGTACATGTGAAAGTCTCTCTCTATGCAGATGACCTCCTTCTATATGTCTAGACATCTCTGTCTCAGTCCCAGCTGCCTTAAGTACTCCCCAAGCTTTTGGACATGTGTCTGGTTACAAATTGAATTTAGGTAAAAGTGAAATATTCTCTATAATTTCTGCTGCTAAGAAATATCTTCTGCACAATTTTCTCTTTAAAATTACCCCGCAAAGTTACTGTATGTTTGCAGAACTTTATAAAGCCAGCTTTGTTCCGCTGCTTTCCAGAATCCAGGGGGATTTTGGTCACTGGTCTTTACTTCATTTATCTATGGTGGCTCGTGTCAATGCTGTGAAAATGAATGTACTTCCGCGATTTTCCTACTAGTTCCAGTGGATACCACTTGTTCTCTCTCAGTACTTCTTTCGTAAATTAGATAGTCAGATTGAATCTCTGAATTAAATGAAGTCACTTTGAGAGGGTGATTTAGGAGTGACTCTATCTGAGGAGAGCTGAACAGAGATTTTAAAGGCCTACTGAAACCCACTACTACCGACCACACAGTCTGATAGTTTATACATCAATGATGAATATGGGGCGGCATGGCGTAGTGGGTAGAGCGCCCGTGTCAGAAACCTGAGGGTTGCAGGTTCGCTCCCCGCCTCTTACCATGCCGCTGTGTCCTTGGGCAGGACACTTCACCCTTGCCACTCACACCGGTGAATGAATGTTGAATGAATGATAAGGTGGTGGTCGGAGGGGCCGTAGGCGCAAATTGGCAGCCACGCTTCCGTCAGTCTACCCCAGGGCAGCTGTGGCTACGAAAGTAGCTTACCACCACAAGGTGTGAATGAATGATGGGTTTTTAACATGTAAAGCGACTTTGGGTACTTAGAAAAGCGCTATATAAATCCCAGGTATTGAAATCTTAACATTGCAACACATGCCAATACGGCCGGGTTAACTTATGAAGTGCAATTTTAAATTTCCAGGGAAACTTCCGGTTGAAAACGTCTAGATATGATGACGTTTGCGCGTGACGTCAAGGGTTGAAGCGGAAGTATTCGGACACATTGTATTCCAATACAAACAGCTCTGTTTTCATCGCAAAATTCCACATTATTCTGGACATCTGTGTTGGTGAATCTTTTGCAATTTGTTTAATGAACAATGGAGACTGCAAAGAAGAAAGCTGTAGGTGGGATCGGTGTATTAGCGGCTGGCTGCAGCAACACAACCAGGAGGACTTTGAGTTGGATAGCAGACGCGCTATCCGACGCTAGCCGCCGACCGCATCGATGATCGGGTGAAGTCCTTCGTCGCGCCGTCGATCGCTGGAACGCAGGTGAGCACGGGTGTTGATGAGCAGATGAGGGCTGGCGTAGGTGGATAGCTAATGTTTTTAGCATAGCTCTGACGAGGTCCCGTAGCTAAGTAAGCTTCAATGGCTTCGTTAGCAACAGCATTGCTAGGCTTCGACAGGCGGCACAGCATTAACCGTGTGGTTACAGGTCCAGTGTTTGGTTCGGTGTCTCCTGATAGTAGTATTGTTGATCTTCTGTCTATCCTTCCAGTCAGGGGCTTATTTATTTTGTTTCTATCTGCATTTAAGCACGATGCTATCACGTTAGCTCCGTAGCTAAAGTGCTTCACCGATGTATTTTCGTGGAGATAAAAGTCACTGTGAATGTCCATTTCGCGTTCTCGACTCTCATTTTCAAGAGGATATAGTATCCGAGGTGGTTTAAAATACAAATCTGTGATCCACAATAGAAAAAGGAAAAAGTGTGGAATCCAATGAGCCCTTTTACCTAAGTTAAGGTCAGAGCGAAAAAAGATACGTCCTGCACTGCACTCTAGTCCTTCACTCTCACGTTCCTCATCCACAAATCTTTCATCCTCGCTCAAATTAATGGGGTAATCGTCGCTTTCTCGGTCCGAATCGCTCTCGCTGCTGGTGTAAACAATGTGCAGATGTGAGGAGCCCTTCAACCTGCGACGTCATGCTACTTCCGGTACAGGCAAGGCTTTTTTTTTATCAGCGACCAAAAGTTGCGAACTTTATTGTCGATGTTCTCTACTAAATCCTTTCAGCAAAAATATGACAATATCGCGAAATGATCAAGTATGACACATAGGATGGATCTGCTATCCCTGTTTAAATAAGAACATTTCATTTCAGTAGGCCTTTAAGTAGAGTTCGTAAGTCTTCTATTTGTGCTAGACACAGCCTTGTTCAATACAATCTAATACATCGTACCTATTATACCAAAGTCCGGCTGGCCAAGATGTATGACAGAATATCGGTAATGTGATCGGTGTCTGCAGTCTCCAGCTACTGTAACTTAATACATTTATTTTGGCTTTGCCCATCCGTGTGCAGTTATTGGACTGAAATGTTTATTACTTTGTTTTGGATAATTGGCAAATATATCGAACCGAATCCTCTAAGCGGACTATTTGGGGTAGCCCCTCTGTCATCTTTTCTTAGCAAATCCAAAAAGAATTTGGTACCAATTACTACTACTACTACTTACTACTACTTTGTTGGCTAGAAGACTCATTGTGGTAAAATGGAAGGCTGCAGCGCCTCCCTGTCACAACTGCTGGATTAGAGATGTTCTTTAGTTCCTTAAATTAGATAAAATTAGGTTGACATTGACATCAGGAATTATAGGGTGGTTTCCTAAAATATGTCAAAGAGACTGAACTCAAATGTAACCCCAATTGAAAATTAATTAAAATGTAGATCATTGATTAACTATTTGTCTGCTTTTGTGTATTGCTGCACCATGTTGGGGACACTCAGGAGTTCAGTTGTCTGTGGCTTCATGTCAATATTTGCTTAATTGTATTTCTGGACTGTATGTGTCAAACATCCAAAAAAGCAAATGTTTAAACAAACAAACAAAAAATAGTTATTGTTCTTTCTTGTGGGATACAAGATTGATGGGCGTACATAAAAATATGGGTATGTGGGCCGCAGATGTCCCGCAGGCCGCAAGTTATGTTTTAGTATCACTTTTGCATCTCATAGCACATAACTGGGGTGTGTTCAAGGAATGATGCACTAATAATAATATAATAATTATAATAATAATAATGACTTGTTAGGATTATCATTATTCCCTGATGATAATTTTACATGAATTACCTATTCTCTATGACTATGAAGTAAAGGAAGACTTGACAGATGTACAATCATATTTAGGTGACTAATGACAGGTTGTATGATGATTGTAACTCCCCTTCTGCCTGTTTTGTATTAAATTTGTTGGCGTCATTTGCTTATATTTCCTTAGTTTGTGTTTATTTCCTGTCACCGCCCTTATTTTAGTTCCATTTCCTGCATGTCTCCCTGAGCGCTCGTTCCCTCGCATGTCCCTGATTAGCAACCTGGCACACCTGGTTGCAGTTGCCAGTCAGGCTGCTTTTTATGCCTGCCTCGCCCTCCAGTCAGGGCTCGAGGAGTGTTTGCTGTTGCTGACTTTTACCTGCATGCTGTGTGCATGACCACTCACCCTTTGTTATGTTACTAACTCAGTTTGCTGTGCTGCTTATGTTTTCCTGCACATATTATTATTTATTTTTTTCTAAAATGAAAAAACTTTCTTGTGGCCTACATAACATGTAATGGTGGTTGTTTGGTCAAAATGTTGCATGGATTATGTTTTACAGATCATCTTCTAGCCGCTTTCTGACAGTTGCTTCCGGATGCATCTTTTTGTGGGCGGTCTTATTTACGTGGCTCACCTTCGACAGCGTCTTCTTCCCGTCATCTTTGTTGTAGCGGTGTAGCGTGCAAGGACGGGAGTGGAAGAAGTGTCAAAAGACGGAGTTAACTGTTTTAATGACATTCAGACTTTACTTAAATCAATAACGGAGCAGCATCTCCTCATCCGAGAACAACAATGTGTCCCGTGAAAAACCGTCCGACCGGAACTCTAATAACTAAAGTTCCTTGAGTGAATAATGTAAACTCACTACACGGGTATGTTTTAGCACTTTCATGGTGAGTTTACTGACAGATATAAGTAAGAACTTTACACTACTTTGTATTACAAATGGCAACAACGGAGGATGAACGTCACATAACAAGAAGATAGAGAAAAAGAAGAAGTTTATCGACTACGGTGTCAGCACGGACTAAAAAGGCGAACGCGCGCATTTTTTCAGGATTTATGAAGATCCCAAATACAGATCAGCAGGTACCAGAAGAAGAAACGTTTATTTTGCATAATATCGCGAAACAAAACGCCAGATAATTTCTTACCTTATACACACATCATAATAATACTTGTATGTTTAATGCACTGACAATCCATCAAGCGGTGCGACTTCATAGCTTACCAAAGTCATAGTAAAACATTTTGATAGATTTTTGAGCGCCGTGTGTAATGTTCTATATTTTAAATGGAACATTTAAAATGTAGGTGTTAATTACTTGAGTCATATTGCCATCATACCTCTTACCACGTATCTCTTATGTGTGACTGCCATCTACTGGTCACGCTTATCATTAAACCATGTACCAAATAAAATTGCTTCGAGGTCGGTAAGCAAAACCAGAATTATCCCGTACATTAGGCGCACCGGGTTATAAGGCGCACTGTCGAGTTTTGAGGGAAAAAAAGAATTTCAAGCGCGCCTTACAGTCCGGAAAATACGGTATGTCTTTTTGCTAAGGAAAATGACAAAAAGAGTAACGCCCAGTGACTTGGATGAGTTACTTTATTCTCATTACTGTTTTTTAGATAGCAAAGCGTTAGAATACTCAGGGTCGTATTAGAGTAATGAAATATCTCGTTACTTGCATTACTGCCCACCAAACACAACATAGCCCCTTGTTTGTGTTGTCAAAGAGAAACACTGAGTGTCTGACAGTCTGCTTTTGGCAGCTCTCAAATGCTGAGTCATCCAGATGTGCTGAATGTGTCGAAAGGGGGAGAGCTTGGACCCCTCATCTCCACCGAGGGACTGGAGCAACTTCAGAACAAATATGTGCAAAGTGTACGGGTGAGTACACAACTTTAAAAAAAAATCTTACACAACCTGAACTCCATTTATTGGCAAAATTTCTAAAATGTCTGCTGTCAAATACTAAAAACTTTTAATCAGATTAATCACACGTTTGTATCTTGATTCATCACGACAAACTGCAGTAAATTACTTGTGTGCATAATTCAAATCAACCCAAATATTTTGACAAAAATGCATTTTTATTGTTAGAATGTCATACAGGAAAATATTTTAAATGTTTTATTTGAATGTACATCATTTCATTTGTTCAGAACTTGCTAACAGTTGTATCTAAAGTCCAGTCAGGTTTTATTTTGAAGTCAAATTTACCTGTGAGCACACCAGTCAATCTCCTCACTCAGCTTTGCACTGATTTAGGCATTGGTCTGATCACCGACCGTGTAACACACCTTTCAGATAATCAGC